>NC_068939.1:100421055-100506702 GCF_016801865.2 Culex pipiens pallens
TACAAACAAGCACGTTTCTTGCTGCCAGATCCCGATGTACTACTCTGTTCTTTGCAAGAAATTCCTGAAATAAGTGTATAATTTTTTTTATCTAAGGTAACCATGTTAATAGTGTAAATAAGCTTGACGAATAAACAATAAACAACCCAAGCATTTTTGAATTTTCCCTGTCTTAATTTTTTGAAAAGACAAATAAATCTGATTTTTTAATGTCAAATAAGGCTGGTACAAATATTTTTAAAAAAAATGATGGGGTGGATCAAAATCAGCCCAAAAAATCAGAGGGCAAAAAATATATTTTTTCAATGACTTCAAAATTTCAATGGAAGTGCTAGTGCAATCAGTTAGAATCCATTTGAAATGTATTTCTTTGCGTTTAAAATCATTTTTAGCAGGTTTGAGTTCATTAAAAAATGTTTTGAATTTTAGAAAATTGTCGATGTACAGTAGCGCAACAACTTTTTTTATCGCAAAAATTTTTGTTTTCGTCAAATCTTACAGCTTTGAAGACTAATGATTGCAAAATAACTAAACAAGTGTAAAATGCATTTTAAAACCCTTTTTTCATTCAAATGTTGAGACCATGGCTTGTTATTTTATTTTTTTATAATATTTTATTTTTTTGCCGAGTATCGCAAAAAGTTAGAAAACTTAGATATTTTTAATACTATTGATTGCAAAACAACTGGGCAGGTGTAAAATCCACTTTAAACACTTTTTCATTGAAATGTTAATACCATGACTTTTATATTTTTTTGTTGCCCTTTCCTCGACTTTGGCTAAAGTCGATGGACATAACCTTCAAAAAAAATATTTGCAACGGCCTTATTGTAATTTTTATGAAAATTTACTGCTGTCTAGAATTTTTTTCATATTGGTTTTTACAAAAAGAAGTGTCTATTTAGGTGAGAATAAATTATAGTTGAAAATTGCAAACTCGTCCGATAATCCTTACCATACCAACCGCAACCTGGCGGGCAAATTCCAGCAACTCGCAGCTGGTGATGATAGCGTCATCAAGTTGTCTTTGCTTTTCGTTGCAGTGGGTGCTGTAGTAGCACTGATTTTCCACCAAATTTACTAGTGGCGGTAGCGGCGGCGGCGCCATCGATTGCTGCGATTCGTCGAGTGCGTTGACATCGTTGCATTCACAACCGGTTACTTTGATGTTGCAGTGCATGGCTTTGGTGCAAAGGGATTGCTTTGCGTCGCTGGATGTTCCAATTATTTCCACCCTACACTTGCAGGCATTCGTACAACCATTAGTCAAGCTTTCCTCTAAATTGTTTAAATTGGCGTCTAAATGTGGAACCATGCCATTGCTAATATTATTCACGAGTGGGTAAAGTTTGTTTTCGATGATTTTTAGCTTCACTGAATCGCTTTCCTGGTCGGATAAGTTTTTATACGCGAGCGATTTTTTCTCGTTGGCGAAGGATGTATCAAAGTTGAAAACGTTTTCCGGCTTTTTGTTGTTATTTACTCCCGGCGATTGACACTTTTGCGATGTATCCGAAGGTAACGATTTAAATTTATCAGTGGGACTTTTCCGATCTCTAACACGTAGTAATTTGTGCCATTCACATCTGAGGACAAATAGTAATTTTAAATTGTGAAAAAAGCTAGATAGCAAAAAAACCTAATAAGCTAACCGGAGATAGTTGAGCAAATTTCCATTGCCACAATATTCAGTCAACAGCATCATTTCATTGATGTTTTTAGTGTAATGTCCAACGAGGCAAACTACATTTGGATGCACTCCAACTGATTTCATAACTTCAATCTCTCGGCGAAATTCTTTGATATCCTCTAGGCTTGGACATTCTGTGAACAATAAAACAAAGTTGACGGCGCCGAATACCCATATTTACAAAAAAAGATTTATGGGGCGCCCGCCGCGGGATTCGAATCGGCGACCTCTGGATTGTGAGTCCAGTGCGCGATCCGATCGATCCACACGGGCGGGACAACAATAAAATATTTTTATTAAATCATCAAAAAACAATAAACCAATTTACCCTTCAACATTTTCACCGCAACCTGCTGGTACGTCTCAAGGGGCCTAATAAGGATGCCTTTTCGTACCAGACCAAAGGCACCTTCGCCCAAAATGTCCAGCAGCTCAATCTGGTCCATGCTAATCTCCATATCGTCTTCTATCGGAGCAATCAAATCACCAGGGAATGTCATTGGCTGCAAGATTTCCTTGATGCTCTTGACCTTGATCTCGAATTCGGAACTTGGATCAACCGGGGCTTTCTGCTCCAGTTCCTAGGGTGGTTGAGATGACAAGAAAATCATTATTGAACAATATTTTCATTGAACAATATATATACCTTGAAATATTCGCAACGTTGCTCATATCTTTTCAGTTTCGCCCTGCGACGGCAAACGAGAGAAATTGAAATTTTCATCAAACCAATCATCAGTATTGGAGTTAAGATGATTACGGCTAATCTGCCCCCATTCCAGTGATCTGAAACAAAACATAAATCCATTGTGAGCCTGCTCTTTTTGCTCCTCTAGTTGTTTTGCATGGTTCAAACTATAGAAAACTTTATTAAATTCTTGCCATCCAACCTAAACACTTCTATAAGTCTTGGATAAAGATTTCTTAGTTTATTTGTTCCTTCATTCAATCCTATGCCAAACACAGGTAGGGTAAAGAACACATTTACTTCCTAAGATAAACATTTTTAACTGTTGATAGTTTTATTCTCAAACTGCAATTTTATGTTCAGTTCTTCTGTTAAGTCCCGCCCGTGTGGATCAATCGGACCACGCACTGGACTCACAATCCAGAGGTCGCCGGTTTGAATCCCGCGGCGGGCGCTCTTAAATTCTTTGTGTTAACCCTCTACAACCTAACCCCGCCTCTAGACGGGCTTCGATCTAAAAAATCGCCAAAAATCAATTTTCCAACCGATTTTTGATCTTTAAAAAGCATTGGAAAGAAGAACTCTTAAAATTTTAGAAAAATTCAGGGTTGGAAGTTTAACTTGTTTTATGTGACTTTGCCAATGTTTTTAAAAATGTAATTTTTTTAGGGGTCAACTTTGGCTGTGTTTTTTAGTAACATTTTCTATATTTTCAGTAAAAAGAAGTATGCAGTAATTTTTGTAGTGTCCCAGACTATGCCTCTACGCATTTTTTGCAATTTAAATGATGATGGTGCCATTCTATAGCAAAAAATGTGAAAAACATGCAAAAAATTGAAAAAGTGACTGCAAAAACGTGAAAAAATTAGATAGGCAAAATGTAATTATATTAGGTGGTAGAATAGGCCAAATACTACCAAAAACAAACATAAACTAAACAAGATAAATGCAAATTAAAATACTAAAAATGAAACAAGAAAAACATAAAACAAGAGAAGTAAAGTTTTTCGTAGAACAAAAGTTGCTCAAAATGACCTCCTGAACACGGGAAAAATAAATATTTTCGAAAAAAAAATTTGGGCAGTAGAGGGTTAATATGGGTATTCGGCGCCGTCGCTCCGTGCCATACTTTCATACACTTAGGAGCCCAGGGCGGCGAAGTCCTTGTAGATAAAAAGGAAGACACTAGTGGTTGGTACTAGCAATGGTGGCCGACAGCTATAAAGTCAACTTCGTTCTTCTGTTAAAACCAACAGGCAAATTTAGAACATGGGCAAAGTTTTGAGTTCTTTACCCTACACACTCATCCTGTTTGCAAATCTCACCAGTTGAAACACGCCTCACGAACAGTGGCTTCATTAGAATTGTTGGTTTTGATTCTCGATTGTTGGCATAAGCAATAACGGTCACTTCATACTGCAGTCCCCCCATCGGAAATGTGTCTATCAGAAGGTTGGTTGAATCCTGTAAACAAATAGACAAATTATAGATTTACATTAAATATAGAAATGGCAAAATTGATTGAAGTTAAAAATCGTGAAATAGTAACGGCTGACTGGTAGGCAGTGTTGTCACGGTTCGCTCACTCGAATCGTGGTTCAAACGATACGTCATGACGCTCAAGTGTGGTTCGCTCATGATTGCGAACCAAGCACGAGCGAACCACGATCGAACGCCTGCCGTGGATCGCATGAACCCGAGCAGGGGTAAATAACACGGGAATACCATATTTTGGTATTACTTGGCATAATAACAAATACCAAAATGTGCCCTTGGTTGCCCAGTAATAGATGGTATAATACCATGAAATCATACCAAAAAAATGTATGGGGAAGAACAAGGCAATACCAAAACGTGCTCTTCTAAGGGCAAATGAATACCAGACAATAACAACTTTCCGGGTAAATAAAAATCTCATTGGACAAAAAACAATGCGAATTCTCTATAGGATTACAGCGGGAATTCAATTTGGCTAATGGGATTGCAATGAGAAATGGGTAGAATTTTGATGCTATTTTTAAATCCTTCGAACAGGCAGGAAAACGAAGTCTTGCTTGGAGAGCCAAAAAATATCAGGTAAAAAAAACTAGAGGTATACTGGAATCGAACTCATGACAGGTAAGGTGCAGACACCATTTAAGCTACCCGTTTACCAACTGAGCTATCAACGCTTGTTGAAAACGAGCTGCTGCTGCATCAACATGTTTTAGCTGCAGGCAAAAATATCAGGAAATTCAAAGAAAGAGAAACAAACTAAACCAAAACGAGTAAAGATATAGCCCAGGCAGCGTGGCATTTTTCGTGGGATTTTCGAGTATGCATGATTCCAACTGAATAGGATTCAACACAAATCCAATATTGAAAGGATTTTAGAACGAAGTTCGAATACCACATGCATACCAACATTTTGGTATTGAAAGAGTTATTTTATCAAATTAACAAAGATTGACATTATTTTTTTGAGTTTATCGATTATGACGAAAAAGGCACACAATGTTAAGTAAAATCCATTCTAAAATTTTAAATTTTTCATGTGAACCTATTGTTGTCGTAAAGTTAATCGTCGAAATATATAAATGTTTATTGTTTTTCTTATCATTTTCAAATGTATCAACATACTTTTAACAATGTTAAACATCTTTTTAAAATATTTTTTTTTGAATCCCCTTTATTTTATTGTATTTTTATTTAAAATACCATTATAAAACCAATGTATGGTATTCTCTAATTTTTAAAGATCATTAAATGACTTTTTTAGACCAAAATAAAATAGTTGGCTTTAATTTGGAGTAGATTTGCGTTTTTAAGTATGTAAGTAAGTAACAGTATGTCAAAATTCGACATTTTCTTAAAATTTGCCCAATAACAAAACAATACCAAAATTTGGTATAATACCACAGATTGGAAGTAACTTACACTTTAGACATTTTTTCAAGGGCTCGCGAAAACCATAATTTGGTATTGATACCATTGAATGGTATTATTTTGCATTTCCCTTGTTATTTACCCATGCTCTCTCATCGCAAATGTGAGTGAGAAGGACTATCAATGAGCGGTTCGCAAGAAGAGCTTAAAAACAGCACTCAGAGAAAAACATTTCATGATTTTGACAACAGAAGGCTGCGGCAGACGGCTTAAGTGACTATGGAGGGCTACAGAGCATGGCTGCAACAACTCATTGGGATGTTCTGGGTCATCCAAGGACTCCCTGGAGTTAAGATCTGTGGGTCTACCACCGTAACAAGCAAGAGGTCAGCGGATTTTGACCACGGATCATAACCGGGATCCAGGGAGTCCTTGGATGACGCAGAACAAGTATCGAACCTTGGGGGCAATCCACAAACTACGTGGACACTTTAAGGGGAAGGGGGGCGGTTTGTGAATTGTCAACGCTCCATATAAAAAGGTTTTTTTTATGGAAATTGTCCACGTGGGGGGGGGAGGGGGGGGGGTTGTGGGTTTAGATTGTCCACGTAGTTTATGGATGGTTGATAACTGTATCGTTAACAAATTTGAACAATTTTGTGGGAGTGAAGAATAGTGCCTACACTCTCCGTTGGCGAACCGTTCGCTGAACGCTCTCTTTACTCCGTTCAGAGCGAAGCGGCCAGCGAGCAGAGAAATGATGATCGAAATTTTGGTTCGCGAACCGTTCAAACCCGCCGCTCTGAGCGTTCGATAAGCGCTCACCTGAGAGGTTCGTCGATTGAGTGGTTATGATACGCTCATAAGCGAACCGTGACACCACTGCTTGTAGGGTAGCGTAGTCATCAATGAGACACTTTTGGTTTTTAACTTTAAATGTTTTTGTATTTTTTACATCATTTTGTAATGAGCTTTTATTGTATTTTCTTTCTATAAAAGTGTTCTAACATTAATCAAAATATGAGATCTACCCGACCTCTACAGCCAGAGTTATTGAACTGTCTCATTGTAGACGCAATTGGCAGGAACAATGAGACACTCTACGAAAATCAATACGATTATACAGCCATTCCACATCAAACAGGAAGTCTCCAAACCAAAAGTGCTCCGATTTGGCTCAAATTTGGAGTTCTTTGACCCAAATAAAAAGACCCGTATTTTTTTTTTGTTTGGCGATTTTTTGTCGATTTTCGCAAAAACATTTTTCATCGATTTTCGCTTGGAATTTCCATTAACACGATTCGGAGATATGATTTTTGAACATAAAAACTGGGTTTTTCGACGCGCCGCGCGCAAAAACGGGAAAATGACGAAAACGGGTAAAAATCAACTTTTTTCACTAAAACTGCTTTAACTTGAAAATTTTACTTTCTTTCAATTACAAAAATTTTGGTACCCAAACATGTATAGGTCATTGCTGAAATTTTCAAGTTATCGCAGTTTTAGTGAAAAAGTTGATTTTTACTCGTTTTCGTCAATTTCCCGTTTTTGAACGCGGCGCGTCGAAAACCCCAGTTTTATGTTCAAAAAATCATATATCCGAATCGTGTTAAAGGATATTCGCAATTTATGGGTTGGTTCAGCCGTTCCGAAGATATATTTTTTGAAAAATGTGCTTTTTGCGAAAATCGCCGAAAATTGCCCTTTTTTTGGACCACCCTATTTTGGATAGGAGCACCCTAATCGCCAAACAAAAAAATACGGGTCTAATTATTTGGGTCAAAGAACCTCCACTCCAAATTTGAGCCAAATCGGAGCACTTTTGATTTGAAGACTTCCTGTTTGATGTGGAATGGCTGTATAGCTAAACATCATGTTTTTGTATTGAATCATTGCAGGTGACTAGGACATTTAAGGGCAATTTTTTGAACATGAAACTTCAATTGACAAAAGGTAAACTAAAAAGTATTTAAATTACATAAAAACCTTATATTAATACCAAATTAAATTACTTTATATCTTTGGTGCCAAAAATTACTTCCAATGCATGTTTTGGAAAATTGCTATGGATTTTATATTGTTTAATGAAGAAAAATCAAAGTGTCCCATTGTTACCCACGGGCTGAAAAGAGAAGAGAACAGTAATATAGCCCTGGATTCTGGGTGTATTTTTAAATTTGGTCAAATCTAATGAAAGGACATTCTAGCCCATCTTATGCCCTATGAACTGACGAAAGAAATTTGGGAAAATATTATTTGTTGTGTGTGGTCAAAAGGATAACTAGTAAACACAACTTTCTCCCAGATATGAGCCTGATCGGATGAATCTACGATTTGTTAGAGCCATTTTATCGTTGTTCCCCGTGTCTCACTGATTACTACTCAACCCTACAAAGCAATTTACTGAAATGCTCAAATTTTACGGGCTAAAATTCCCATTAAGACTTCTACCTGCTGCAGGCAAACCAGTTTTTAACAAAATAAGATGATATTTTGGGTAGCGGCCTATTTTCAAAACTCTTTTGAGCAATCGCATATAAATGTTAATTAGTTTTTTAGTAGTTATATTTTTTTACAAATTAATAGAAGTTTATCTTTTTTTTTAATTTCTAAGATACATTTTGTCACTATATTTGATGATTGAAGAGCAGTGATGTCAAGCATCGCGACGCTCATTTTTTGTTTGAAGTGCTTTACAGTTACGGAATTTGACAACGTTGTGTATGAAGGACTTGTAGAACACACCAAATCGTACAACTTTGCTGAACATAGTGTTGATTTTTGATGAATACACAAACAAGTTACAACCAAAAATGCGTTAGGCAAACGAAAGCATCGCGAACCATTGGTCCTGAGGTCTGAAATCTTCATGTAACTTTTTGCGTATGAATTTTCCAGCTATACAATGTTCTGAAGAAATGTTGCTGTTGGTGAGTTCTACAAGTGATTCGAACACCATTTTGTCGAATTCCGTAACTGAAAAGCACTAAAACTTAAAATGTGCCGCGAACCAAAAATTAGCGCCGCGATGGTTGACATCACTGTTGAAAGTAGGTATAGTATTGTGCTCCGGGCTTACTGGGATGGTACAGAGTATTTCCACAAATGGCCGGACACTGTAACGTGGTTACGGTGTCATAACTGGCTTTATTCTAAATATAAGCTCGTTTTGCTCATAACTAATGCAATCGATTTCACCCACATATTTCAAAACTAGATTATCAATTTCAGCCAAAGCAAACGTAACACAAAAATTATAAAAATACTTCAATTCTCGTTGGTAGCAGGACCTACCCCACTAACATTCCGCGTGTCCGAGCTAGCTTCCGCTTCCAAGTCGTCCAGGTGGGCCAGGTTCAAATCGTACAGTTTGACGACGTAATAATCCGGCACGAAACGGGGCTTATCCCAGCTGATGTTGAACTGATAATTGTCCCCGGCCAGGTGGACCGCTTCAGCACGCACATTGGCCACGTTTTCCGGCGCTACAGGAGGTGGGGTGAATGTGGGGGTGGGTTGATTCATAAAAGAGAATACAAAACATTAGTTGGACACGTAGGGACGATGATAACACGTGAGACCCGTTCGTTATGAAATGAAACTGATACGAATGTGGGACGATTCATTTTTTACCGCAAATTGCGCTGCTGTTGTGCCAGTCGATGCAGCTGGGCGTGTGGAACGTGTGCCACTGCAGTTCACTTTCCCGGGCCGGATTCTTGGTATTCTTCGCCCGGACCGCTATCACGTACTCCGAGCTGAGCTTCAACGAGTGGATCGTATACCGATATAGCTCCTGTGGCTGAAAATCACACAAACACGTGACCCTTTGTTGGTTGAGCTAAATAAGTGTACATCATTTGGTGCAAACTAAATCCATACTCTGATGAGGTTGAACTGATCTTCATGTACATACCTGTTGCACGTCTATTGGTTTCAACTGGTAGTCTGGTGCATCGCTGACATAATGTAGAATCTCGTAGTGGCATGTCATATCTGAAATGATATGTAGTTTAATAGAATGTTCCTAAGTTTGCGAATTAAACAAGACTTGAAAAAAAATACCAAATGAAATCCTATGCTGCTTCAAGTTTTTGGATTTTAATATATTTAAAATGCTCGGAAAAAAGTATTTGATGTGAGTTGTTAGTGATTCATGCTGACTAAGTTTATTTTTTAAAACATATTCAGTTACCTACATACAGTGGGTTGGGTTGGCATTTGAATACAGTTTTTTGTTTATTAAACTGACCTTTAGTATTCAATTTTATCAATAAATTTTTATTTATCAATTTAATCAGCAATTATCTCTTCCAGTTATCCTGATAATTCAACCCTCTTTGATGACAAAAATTGACTGCCATTGAAATTTAGTTTATCCTAATTCAATACACGTGGTACCACAATTCGCCAGCCAGATTTCGTGCCAAAATAAACTATTTGCATAATAATTTAATCAATGAAATTTACTCACCCACGGCGGGTCTCCACGCAATCACGGCGTCCAACAGGGAATCATTTTCGCGGCTTGTTTGATAATTAAGCACGTCAATGTTTGAAATCATACCGGGGGTGTAATCGCGCGGTAAGGTCCGGAATTGCTGCTGCTTTTTTACGTAGATATATTCGCGGTTTGAATTCAGCACTGTGGCCGTAATGTTGTACCGTTTGTTAGGGAATAAATTCTCTATTTTCAGCACCGATGAGTTGCTCTGGAATGGAAATGAAATATGGTTTATTAGACAATGATTTCGTCTACCACGCGGCAAAATTTCATCAATGGATTTGACAAATCTAGATTAAATTTTCAAAACAACCTATCCCTCATGGGTTTCCTATGCAGATAGGACCTTTTGAAAATTTAATCGAGAAATAACTTGAAACCGCAGGATTCATGTCAGGTGCCGAGTTATGCAGCACAGAATGGAAATGCTCATGACGATGGTTGAATCGTGATGGACCGCTAATTAACCTGCACGATTCCAAAAATGTGGTTTAGAAATCCCTTGGTTAAAATCCCACCCTCGTAGCTTTCTCAAAAGCATCCAAAATATTCGGGATGTAACAAAATGGGTCAATTTTTCTGGAATTTTAGAGAATGATCCCCTTGGTGTACTAAGTCCGAATACCCTTCTCTTAAGTTTAAATGGGATTTAACCTGTAAAACCCGTGCGTTTTGGCTTTTGGCTAATCAAACTTGTTAAGGTTGTTAAGAAGGTTGATGTAGAACGTCGAATTTCGATTTAAAAAATCCAAACCCGCTAATTCAACTCTTAGTATGACATTTTATTGTGTAATTCAATGCTCTACAACCTTGTTGAATAGTACCAAACGTTTCCAGTTGGTCCAGATGACTAGGAATGCGAATCTTACAATTGAATTTTTTTTGGTGAATCAACGCCATTGAAAACGATACTCTGTCCCATTCATTTTTATCAATTTCCCATACAAACTTCTACACTCAACAATCTCATTCGATATGATTAAAAATTGGTACATATGGGGAAAATCTCATCTCATCTCAATTTCATTTCTGGAAGGTTATGGATTCTGTCCTATTTCTATAAAATTTACTTTTTTTATAATAATTTATTTAAACAAATTATTTTGCCAAGCAGTTGATGGAAACTTTCCTACTCACTCACACTGGGCTATTGCTTACTCGATTCCAGTTTAAAAAATCTTTTGCTGTTCCCTTGCTTATTTTTCCCCGATTAATAAAAATTAATTGGACAAAGAGTTAATTTTGCTATTGTCATGAATAATCAAATAAAGATTATACAAAAATATATATGCTTTTCATCCCCAAGTGCAATGCAACCCTGCTGTACGGTAGTTAAAACATATATGTATCAGTGACCACGTGGAAGCATGCACGTGTGTGAGCAACACACAAACGTCTGCTTTGTATATTTACCGAGTGCAACACCTCCTTTGCCGTGGTTGTAGTGAGACAATTCATTCAGATGAGTCGCTGTGTTTGTGAATGAATTCATACTACCCTCGGATGAATGATTGCCTGGCGATCTTACCTTTTGACGTCTACAACAGCCAGCATAAAATGGAAGATGTAGACATGTACGGCAGAGCGTTTCGTTTGTGATTAATCTTTCAATTTTTAGTTAAATTTCTGGACAATGCTTGATATTTGTCGAGTTTGCAATATTTCTGAGATGTGATGTTATGAATAATTTCCACTTGCTTAGTGAATTCATTTGGTGAAGTGCAATCGTAGCTCAAACAGTGAACTGATCTTTCTTCATTCCAATCCGTCCAGTTGTTTCTTTTGTGAAGTGCAAAATTATGTCTTGATCGGAAAAACCAGTTGTGTCGCGTCGCAAAACTTCAAGATCAGGTATCTGAACAACGCACTCTCGACCACGATCACCGAATCATCAACACTTTCGCCCAGTCATTCTCCATTCATCCTCATTTATGATCACATCTCGGAAGAATCTCTAACTATCTGCATCTGAACTTCGCAACCTGACGCAATGGCCAGAATGTCTTCTTCGTCCAAGGGTAAATCTTCGGGCGGTCTGCGGATTCTGTGGATTCCGGGCAGAAAGAAGCACAATCGCAAGGGCGTTTACAACCCAACCAAGAGTGGCATCCCGCAGTACCAGGCCAATCAGCAACGTAAAACGGAACCCTGGTCGCTGGGAGGAACCATGAACCACACCAAGATTATCAACGCGTAAGTAAGCAGCGCTGGTTGGGGCAGGATAAATCAGGTCCAATTACTACCGAGTCACTTGTTTTCAAAAGAGGGCTAATTGGGGTTTTGGGAAGTTTGGCTAACAAAAATATAAAAAAGGTAAAATTTGAGTGAAATTCTTCATATTTAAATAAAATTAATCCTCATAGAAGCAAAACTCAAATGTTAGTAACCCAATTAACCCCTCGCTCCGTTGAACCCCTGGTGACTAGTCTGTGGCACGTTTTTGGTTGTGAGGCCATGTGGCGGTTGATGAAAAGCAGTGTCCAAAATTGCCAGGGCCACCCAATGCCAAAACTGCTTTGTGGTTTGTTTTTGGGAGGGGGACTTTGGTCTACCGCGCGCTGTTGCATGCAAAAGCTAACGATTGGGTAGGAGTTTATATTGCATTAAATCGATACAAAAGTGAAATAGTCTTTCCTTGGTTTTAAACGAACCAAGAACAAATTAATTTTTTGTAAGGAAAAACAAACTAAACTGTAAATAATTATTGAAACCTTATCTTTTGTTTTTAAGGATCAAAATTAGTGTTAGCAGGTTTTATTTGATGGATCAACAAAAGTAAAAAAAAATAAAAATTAAATTTTTGAAATAAATTATATTATTTGATCTCAAGCACATCATCATTTCATAGCATTTTTTACAAAAAAAAAGCATAGCAAGTAAATTTAATTTTCAAGCAAAAACTTAATAAATTTGCCAGAAAAGTGATTTCAAACATAGAAAATTACTTTTGTGAGTGCAAATTTTTTCAACGGCATTGATTAAAATAACGATTTACCCATAAATACACATACACATTAGGGTGTTTCAACCAAACACAAAATTTATCAGAATCAGGCAAACCGAGGTTCCCCTAGTAGAGGATACCCATATATAGGGACTCTCATGCCAAATATAAGCCCATTTGGTTGAGAATTGGCCTGTCCCCAGCGGTTTAAAGTTTACATGTAAATTACTATGGGATTTTTATGCTTTTCGTTCAATCGTTCCTACAGGTCTGGGGACAACATGGATTCACTCGGAATAAAGACAGGTGTGTAGGGGATGGTCCAATGAACAAATTCCAGAAGGAATTAGGGTTGTCCATTCTGTCACCAAGGTGCGCATTGGATCGACGTCCGGTGTCTCCAGAATCATCGATTCACCCTTCAAATGTACGCATTGTCCTTAGTATGCTATGACGGCTAGGTGAAATTTACGACGCCCCATGTCAGACGGTAAACACGTGGAGAAGCATCGATTGCATTATTATTACAAAATCATCATGTTAAGTTATTTAGATTAGTTCAAATTGTTACAGGAACATCAATAATTGTAATTGTATAACTTTAAAGAATGTTTCTGAGCAAAAACTTGAGTGTATGCTCTGCCACGTGTTCACCGTCTGACATGGGGCGTCGTAATTTTCAACAATTTGTCTTGATTTTCTGAAAAAAGGCCGTAAACCTTATTTTTCAAAAAATATTTTAAAATCATTTTGTTTGCATTTTATGTCTGTTTTTTAGAGCTTCCAATTTCCCGTCCCGGGAAAAAAATTCCCGGGAATTCCCGGGATTTCCCGAGAAAAAATATTTCCCGTTTCCCGGGAATTCCCGAAATTCAAGCGGAAGTTTACATTTTCTTAACTTTTTGGTTAATTTTTTAAACCTTCAAAGTTTATGAAAGAACTAAATTTTATTTTATTAAATTCAATTTAGGATTTTGCTAATATTTTTGAAAGTTTATGATTTTTTTTACGTTTTGTTTACCATGACCAAATTGAAAGAAAAATGAATAAGTATCATTGAATGTCTCTAAGAGGATTTTTGCTAGAAGAATTAGATTAATTAGTTTAAAAGTGTTCGAGAAATTACAGTCAAAAGATAAAAATTTATAGAGCACTAGAGCTACCAAGGGCGTAAGGTTTAAACCTGAAACTTCTAAACAACTTTTTTTCTATGGAAATGCCAAAAAATACAATCATATTTCAAATACTCGCTCCAAAAATTTGAAAACATTGAGTTGTGATTACATAAAAATGATATTTCAAGTGAATAGCAGATTTTTAAGGTAAATTCAATGCTTATCTGTTTATTCATGAGATTAAATCAGTAAGATTTGTTTTGGATAAAATATTTGCCATGAAAAACATATATGCATGATTTTTTTTTTCATTTTGACTAAATTATCAATTTTATTCTTTATCATATTCTCTCAAACTGGTCACAGAGACGTATTCAAAATCAATTTTATCGTTTTGGAGCATGGATTCATTTTACTCACTTTCCAAACAATGTGATTAAAAAAATTAAACCTTGTTACTTCTTATCAATACAAAATACTAATCATATTTTTTTTATATTTTGAACAAATTGAAAGACAGCTTATATATTTAGAAAATTTATATATTTTCTTGAAGTTGTTTGTTTTTTACAAGCAGCCAAGGCACTAACACTTATTTTTACCATTATGCTTGCTATTTTATACTATTTTGTTGCAAAATATGAATCAAAACCAGGATCAGAACAAATTCCGATAAATTTCTAGTTTCCCGGGAATTCCCGGGAAATTTGTTGAAAATTTCCCGTTTCCCGGGAAATTGGACGCTCTACTGTTTTCTTTTAACAAGTATTTTAGGATTTGTTAAAAAGTGGTTATAAAATCAAAGTTTTCATTTAAGTGAATCGTATATTTGCTTAGTTTACTAACATTTCATGAAATTTGGAATACTTTTTATGTCTTTTTTTATGACTTTTTTACAACTTTTGTGTCATTAATTTGTTTTAGGAAATTGTTGTCTGAACAATATTATGAAAGTTGCGTAAGAGTTGATTTACAATAACAATTGTGGTTTTGAGTTGAAATATGTTTTATTACATTTTTTGTGTTGTGAAAAATAGAAGATAGAAATAGAAACCCCTATGACTAGCATCCCAAATTTTTACATGGACAAACAAACTGAACCCAATGATAAAACAGTGATATTTCCTAGGCAGATAAGATTTAATTATCGCTGCCCCAGAGCTAAACAGTTCAGACACCGAAACAGTTCCCAGTCAGTGGTCAGTTCGGCATAACAATTCACTAAAGAAAACGAAATGTGAATTTCTTTGTAAAAGCAAGCGAATATTTTCCGACGTAGTCATGCATCGTAAGAACACAGGAAAAATTTAGCAAAGTTTTGATATCAAATTTAAACCAAAGCTTATTTATTGAATCAAAATCATTTCGATGCGTTCCTGTTGTAAAGGTAGCTTAAATAAAAGTTATCACAAATTCATAAATTCAATAAATTTGTATAAATGTGCTTTTTAAAGACAACCTATCATTATTTTGAAATGGGAAACAAAGGAAGCAGTACAAAATAACAATAAAAGCTTAGTTTTGGTTCTTATTTGCGTGCCGCGAGACACAGTGGAATTTTAACCTTGAACCGCGCGGTCACACAGCTAGTCCAGCGATCGCAATTAATTCACTTTGTCGAATGATTCAAACGCATTGTCGACGACTAATTCCAAGCTCAAAGCTTGGTTGATTGACAGTGTGTGTGAGAGAGTGAGGGAGAACTCGATTATGTTTTCGCACTTGTTAGAGTGATCCAAAATTATTTGTTATCATGCATGCTTAAACTTTCGATTATAAGATTGAATGAATATGTAAGGGATGTGGAATCACTATGAATTTTTTAAATCTACATTTGAATGTCATGCAAAGGGATCACACTAATGAACATATAAACTCACACCTAATGCTTCCCTCCCACTAAGCGTTGGCCAGAGGGGTATGGAAGGGCGCAGTTGGTGTTGGAATGTCACCCGAAGGTTCCCTCCCATCACTAATCAGTCGGCGTGATTTAGCTAATTGACTCACAACCTGCACCAATTTGACCGCGATTTTTGCACTGCTGTGGAATATTTGCATCTAGGAGATTCTTTTTCAGGGATCTGCACGACAACTTGGACGTGGGCATGGCTACAGCTTCCGGAGCGATGAGCCTTGCCGCGATGGCCTCCAACAGTAAAACGATAGTGACCACCATGCCGGAGGGGGAATGCAGTGGTGCCAGCAGCTCGACAGTCGATCCAGCTACGGCAACGGCAGAAACGGCTTCCTGTAGTGGCGAGAGAATCGAGCTCGTCGTACTCAACGATCTGAACGGTGATATAAATAAGGTGAGTTTTGTCTACGATTGTAAATCAGCTGTTTGGTAACATAAAGAATAATGAACTAATTCGAATATTTTTGCTTTCCTGCTCCTGCTTTTCGGATTATAAAGTTTTTTTAAAATCAGTTGCACAAGAGTTCGTTTGGTCTTAAACATAAATATTTAAAACACATATTTTTTTGTTAATAAACTGCAATTTTGAACGCAAATAGCATTATAAAACACTTTGATTTGATCAGTCATTCACAAATACCGTACCGTCAACTGGGGCGAATTGGGACAACAGTTTAACCATGTTAGAGCACGATATTTTTATTTTTCTGGATGGTTTCGAATAGAACAGACTCAGACCAACAAAATGTGTACATCCATTTCCAAATTTAAATCCTTTAAGTGCTCTAAACACTGCTGTCCCTACTCAGACTGTAGTACCGATTTGCCCCAGATTACGGTACAAAATTTCCCATGCAATTGTATTTTTTTATCTTTTAAATCCAAATTTGTCGCAATATGTTTAATTCGCGTTTTAATCTTCAGTTTTAAATAATTTTTTTATTTATTTTTTCACATTTCAAAGCGAGACATTCCAACGGGCAACCAGTTCGACCAGCTGGAGCTGATAGACGAGTGCGACGAAAAGGATCGAAACTATTCAAACGCGGAATCGTCCTCTTCGCTGCTGTCCTCCAAGGACAACGATAGCCACAGACAAATGGACGACTACATGCACAACTCGGCCACGCTGGCAATCGGAGAAGCTCGTCGGCGGCGGCGTCGCAACAGTTACAACAATTCCAAGAAAAATAGCTGTGAGAACCTCGATTCGATAGACCATTTGAACGATCAAAACGAGAGCGACGTGGACGATGCCGGAGATTCGGTTGACGCGGTCAAAATCAACGGTGCACGATCGGCTAACGAGCCCCGACTGGACACGTTCCGGGCCCAGCAAAAGAAGGGGAAGAACAAAAAGAAGGACAAGAAGAAAACCGTGCCCGATGAGGAGCTACGAAATAAGGACGACAAACTGGTCACGTGTTTGTACTATTCGCTCGTTTGCTGGGATTGCTCTATCTCATAAGAAGTTAAATACGAATTTAGCGTAAGATGCGCACAAGCAGCTATTTCTAAAAGACTACTACTTAACTGTTACACATTTGTTTTTTTTTACATAAACCGAATATATTTAAAAAATACGGTACAGTATTTAACCAGCATATACTGATACTGAACTTTTACTTTGGGAAACAATAAAATAGCATTTTAAAAATTATAAAAAAACACGCAACAAAATTTTGTTTTTTTTTTTTTGTTTGATACAACGATAAAAACTTTCTAAACTTTCTACCCACTGAATGAAAGTATGCAATCATTCATACTGCAGACCATTCATTCATTCATTAACATACGCATACTCTCTCACACGTACAACGGCACTACACTCTGTTTGCTGATACCTCAGGCACTTTTTTTTCATGCTCAAAGCGTTCATTGAGTGAACAAAAGTACTGCACAAATACATGGGCACATTTTATCAGCCAGTGTATTGTACACAGTGTGCTTAAAAATGTCTTGTTATGAATACACAGAGACGGGTTGTTCGTTTTAATTCCGCTATATATTTTAATATCTTGACAGATACGTATTTCGTCTACTACTTGCAGACTTCATCAGTGTTCTATTCGTCGAGAACTTTCAATGAACTTTCGGTTGTTCTTGCCAATAAATTGTAAATTAAATAAATTCTGGAACTTACTTTTTCAAGTGGCTCAAACATTTCGTAAAGAAAATATTGCTGGAAGTATTTTTAATAGCGCTGTGATAACGGCGACTTTCATAAAGTTGAACCAAACCCACACAAAACCCGTAACAGCGTTTGTTAGTCTATTCATTCCAAGAACAATATCAAGTTTGAGAGGTAAAAACCTTGAAAAGCGGGTCAAAATTTAAAAAAATAGCTGGTTTTGGCGCTATAACCACGCCAAATAGAGGGTCCAGGGAGAGAGGGAGCACCAAAACTTCTTAGCATGGTGGCTCCCAACGATTCGTAACTTAAACAAACAGGAACGTGAGCATGGGATCCCCACGTTTCTTCCTCCCCTGTAGATTCAGAAATGTGTTGTTGTTTGAACATTCGTGCTCAAACTCAATCCACTTCAACGAATCATCTTTGCGGTTACCTTTACGCATTTGGCCTGGCTGTTTAGAAAAGAAGGATGTTGGAAGTAATCATCCCGACATTCTTCAGGATGCTTCTGAATGGTTGGCTGCGCAAGGGTTAGATTAGATCAGATTAGATTAGAAAAGATGGTCAAAATTTAAAAAATAGTCCATCAAGAATGTGAACATTGTTGCACTCAATAAGGTTGATGCAAATATTTTTATTTTATGCAAAAAAAAAATATAAAAATTGATAACAAGCGTTTTAAAATGAATTTCGCACCAGTTCAGTTGTTTTGCAATCATTAGTTTTAAAAAAATGTATGAATTGACGGAAAGAACAATCTTTGCGAAAAAAAAAACTTTTTGCGATACTAAACATATTTTTTTTCAAAAATTAAAAAAAATTAAATCAACCCAAACATGCTAAAAATAATTCTAAACGCAAGGGAATGCATTTTGAATTGATTTCAGCTGATTGCACTTATGTTTCCATTGAAATTTTGAAATTTTCGGAAAAAATATTTTTTGCCCTCTGATTTTTCGGGCTAACTTTGAAGAAGGTGACAAAATCTTTTAATAAAATTTGGTACCAGCCTAAACTCTACAAATAAAAAAAAAAACAAAATAAAAACAAATTAAATAATCCACTTTAACGACCCTCAGGTCTGTTGTGGTCTCTATTGCAAGTTTCTGCTCAAACCTAGGAGTCCAAAGGCTTGAATGGGGAGAGCACCCAAACCTCTTGCTACTCCAAGCAAACCTTCGACCCCAGGGTTCGAACTGGCGACCATTGGATTGCGAGTCGCCAGCGATTCCACCAGGGGAACGACTCCTACTATACCTGAAATGACTTAACGTTCTAACAACAACTGAGGCCGAGACCGACGTTTTACTTCCCCATCTGATGGAAGGCTGGAGCAGATGGGAATCGAAAAAAAACACGTGAGAATAAAATTCGTTCTTAATTAAAAAATAAATATTGTAGTTATTCCAATTTTCAAAAGTATTTCAAATTATCCATCATGGCTCTTGATTTTTAAACGATGACTAACGAAAAAGGCTTTAAAACTTATTTTTCCAATGAATGAATATTGAATAGGAATAAGTGGGGCAAGAGAAACAATTGTTCGTATGTGTGTTTCAGACAAATCGAAGATAGGTCGGGGCAGCCTCGGAGCCGAGGAACAACTTTGTGCAAAACTTAAATTTCTAAATACATTCCAGACTCGATCATACGAAGCCCTCGGAGAATATCATTTCGGCTAATCGACTCACGATATTTATTTTTTTGAGGATTTGCCAAGAGTTTCCACACTGAGAAAACAGTTTCGTAAATTGGCAACGATTTTTTTTTGTAAATCGTTTGTCGTACTATGCACAATAAATATGTAAATTATACAGAGAGCAGTGCCTCAGACTGGCATATATTTATTAATTTACTTTTATTTTATGCTGGTAATTCAAAAATTGTACTTGTTAAACGATTAATTTCAATTTTGTTAGTAATCTATTCGGCCTCTCTTCTTAATGTTGAGAGAAGATAGATAATGATAAATCAACTGACTTTTTATTCAATTAATTAGCTTTGAAAGCGTAACGAGATTTTCAACTATGTTTTCGATTGATATTAATGAAACAAAGTTAAATAAGGCCGTTGCAAATATTTTCAAAGTATATGTGCCCCCCGCCGCCCCCTTCAAAGTCAGGGGAAAAAATGTTTTTTCGGAAAACTTCAAAATTTTAATGAAAATTTAAAGTTTAATCAACTGAAAACCAGTTAAATGCATTTTCCTGCGTTAATAATCATATTTAGCATGTTTGAACTCCTTTGAAGACATTTTAAATTTTCATGAAATACCAATGTACACGAAAAGTTTTTTTTTTCGCGTAAAAAAAAAATTCCGTCGATACATCGATATTTTAAAAACTAATCATTAGAAAGCAACTGGACGGGTGTAAAATGCATTTTAAAACACTTTATTCATCCAAACGTTGAAACCTAGGCTTTTCAATTTTTATATTTTTTATTTTGTTTGAACCCCCCCACCCCTTTGGTCACTTTGGTGACCACTTTGGTCAGAGCCGAGGGGGGTAAACTTCAAAAAATATTTGCAACGGCCTAAAAAAATTGAATTGAAAAACTCCCCAAAAAGCCATCGTAAATATTTTTCAAAGTTTGTGTCATTAAATGTTAAAAAAGAGGAAATAAAATCAGAGAGCTTCAGAATTGTCTAAAAAATAGGAGTGCAATCAGCTTAAATATAATTCAAAATTTATCTTTTACGTTTTCCAAAAATCTCATGTATCACAGTTATGATTTTTTGTAAACAACCTCTCGGAGGAACTTTACAAAACTTGTTTAAGAGACACACAATGAAATTTAAAAACAATAAATATCTCACAAACCCACCGTGGCTGAGGGCCTATCAAACCCGCATTTCTTTCGTGTACTCTCTTCACACCACATACCATCAAACACGATTTGCCTGTGCCAAAAGTGTTTCAAGGCAGACGAGCATCGCTGGCAGAGTTGTGTTTTGGTTGTGCTTTCGCTTTCGTGCTTTTGATGTCTGCTGCTTTCGACTTCAGTCCCACTACCTTGTCGGGTTGCTGGCTGTTGTTTGGTTGACGAGGACGAATGGCTGCCAGTCTCGGTCGTGCCGCAGCTTAGCCAGGATGATTGAATACACCGAGCGCTATTTCCGTGGCCTCGACCTGTGGTCGTTGGGGGTGGACGAAGCTTTCATCAACGCGACCGTGCGTGGGTCCCAGAATTACTATCTCTATTCACTGTCCGATGAATGCGAGCGGGTAAGTGAAATTGGCAAAACAAGTGATACTTTAATTAGATCAACAATTAATTGGCTTCTCGCTCGCTCTATCTAGTGCCCCTACACTAGAGTGCAGGAAATCAAGGGTGGTGCCAATCCACCGGTGGTAAACAACGTGTTTAAACTGGGCATCGCTCGAAAGCTGAGCCTAAAAGTGCTTGACCGCAATGTCGGCAAATATGCGTTTGATAACGAGTATGTGGCGCGATTTGAGCATAAACTCGTTCTTATCAACTAAGTCCTCCGTTCTTCCAGATCTTTTGTATGTCAATTTAGTGACCAGAATTTGGGCGAATTTGGAGTGTATGATATTGGCATAGAAGAGGGTAACAGAGTGACCTGCACACTTGAAACTGCCAAAGAACCGGTTAATATTTATTTACGTAAGTATAGCTAAAAATAAACATGTAACATAAACAATCTCATTCAAATGTCTACGTCTCACGTTATCAACTGAAGCAGATAACAATCGAACATCAATCATCATCACATATTCATCCCAGAATTCCTAAATGAAATGTTTAAGATGCAATAAAGCAGTTGACAGGTATGAAACATCAATTTGTTTAAGATAAACACCCTCAAACCGACTTGATAAAAGATGTACGTGTCCATTAAATTGTTTAATGGGTACAGTCATCTGGGGCGAATCGGGACTACAGTATGAATAGGGACAATAGGTTTTAGAGCACTTAAAACCTTAAAATTTGGAAATCGATGCACTATTTTTGCTGAACTGTGTCTGTTCTATCCAAAGACAATCAAAAACATCCAAATATTGTGCAGTAACAAGGGTAAAACAGCTGTCCCAATTCACCCCATGTGTCCCGTTTCACCCCAGATGACGGATTTTCTTTTCCTCCGTTCGTCAACCCGAGTCACAAACGAATATGCTCAGAGAGGAAAGAGCCAACAAAAAATACTAAAGCGGTGCTCATTTGGCCTGCACTACCACAGTTTGATGAAAAGACAAAAGTTGTTATTTTTCAAAATATCTCATCTATATGTAAAAAATCACAAGGAATTGATTGGGGACACAATTATAAATGGAAAATTACAACTCAGACCCCTTATTTACATTAAAATCTTCAATTGCCATTGAAATGCTACAACGATTTTTTTAGTGTTTTACGTCATTGGTTTTGATATCGCGACCCTTTCAGAGGAATTGTAGAACAGGTATTTTAAAGTTATGAAAAATTAAAAAAAACTTATAAGCAAAAAAGGAACGAATATTAACGATCTCCAGTTGTGTTGGTCCGAGCCGGGAGTAGAGCTCCTGTTCTACCGCTTACGATGCTACATGCCTCTGTCAATCTTAACTTTCAGTCCACTGCACTTTCCTAACAACCTGCTGTCCGATCAACAAAGTTTAAAAAATAAAATTGATGGATTTTTTTTAAATATGTTTTCAAAGTGTCTTTTTCTCTCATAAAATATTAAAAAAAAATCAAAACAAAAAAACAGATTTTCAATGTTTCAAAGCTTTTTTTAAAGAAATTATAGCCAAAAATTGGAACCATTCGCATGGCAACCCACATCTGTCGACGATCTCTATTGCATGATTTCTACTAGTTTCTAGGCGGTACCATTTACCATCAGTACCATTCCATCCCGGGAATTGAACTGACAACCGTTGGATTGCGAGTCCAAGAGATTAAGTCATACAAATTTAAGCATTTTTGTATGACCCAAAATCACGCCCAGACTCAATGTCACCCCTGATGACGGTAGTGAGTTTGGTTGGTTGGATTGGAATTCCAGTAAAAAATCTCTTCGTGACTCTTCCAGTAAAAAACGAAATCGTGTTTTCCAGGATTTCTTTCATAAGAAAACCCAAGCATTTATAGAAAAATAATCACTGAATTCCTGGATTTTTGCAAACTATACGTGCATTCTTTTGAATCAAATCTCATTTAGCTGGCTAACAAATATTCCCATAAAACTTTGTTTGGCGCAAACTTCCCAGAACATATGTATGTCGTTCAAGCCCAGACACATTACAGCATTCTTGTTAGGGCCACACATAGGACTTGGTTTTTCTTTGAAAAAAAAAGCAATTATTCTTTGATATCTTTGTTAAACTCATGTGCAATTCTTTTTACAGATTCCAGAGGTTATCTTGGCAGCAGCAACTGAGTAACAGCTCGGTGTTAGCTTAAATCTTCACCCTTTAGTTTAGGTCCGCCGCTCATAATTTAAATAATAGTATTCTTCTTCAAATGTTTGAGCTTAATTTTCAATCATAACTCAATTCAATCTCCAGCCCTCATAACGATCGCCCTGATTGCCGCTGCCCTGTACGTGCTGTTCAAACTGTTGCAACATGGTGTCCACTTGGTCCAACGATCTCGGACCCCCTCGGAACCGCAGCTCAGCCCGAACAGTCCGACCATCAGCGTACAGGCCACAGGCGTACCGCAGAAAACCCGCCTGCGAAGTTTAGACACGTTCCGAGGGATTGCGATCATGCTGATGATCTTTGTCAACAGCGGCGGTGGTGACTACTGGTGGATCGAACATGCGACCTGGAACGGACTTCACGTGGCCGATTTGGTTTTTCCCTGGTTCCTGTTCATCATGGGCGTGTGCATTCCCATTTCGCTGCGATCGCAACTTGGTAGAAACGTCCCGCGGTACGAGATTCTGAAGAATGTCGCTGTTGTAAGATCTCTTAGGCTTGTTGCTTGAAAACTAGACCCATTGAAGATTTACTGTTCATTTCAGAGATCTCTCAAGCTGTTTCTGATTGGATTGTGTCTCAACTCGATCAACGGTCCCACCGTGGCGGATCTTCGCCTTTTTGGAGTTTTACAACGATTCGGAGTGGCGTACTTTGTTGTCTCCGCCATCCACTTGTACTGCTATCAGGAAAATGATCAACTCCAACATCCACTGGCAAGAAGCCATGCGGACATTTTGCGACTCTGGAAGCACTGGGTTGTCGTTGGCACTATCTTATTTGTATATCTTCTGGTGATATTTTTCGTTCCGGCACCAAATTGTCCAAGGTTAACTAAAACTATGTGCTCATTAATAATCTTGACTAACATTCTGTATATTCTAGCGGTTACTTTGGCCCCGGTGGTAAGCATCTAATGCTACTGTATCCCAACTGTACGGGTGGCATAACCGGATACATAGACCGACAAGTCCTCGGCATAAGACACCTGTATCAGCACCCTACGGCACGGTACATGTACGACGCGATGCCCTTTGATCCGGAAGGACCTTTCGGATGTCTACCGACATTATTCCAGGTATTCCTTGGTCTTCAGTGTGGCATTCTCATCCTAACCCACACCGACGTGACGAGTCGCGTTCGAAGGATGTTGTCTTGGGGAATCGTCCTCGGCCTGCTAGGTGGAATTCTGTGCGGGTTCAGCAAAAACGACGGATGGATTCCGGTCAACAAGAATCTCTGGTCCCTGTCGTACGTTATGGTTACAGCTTCACTTGCGTACTTCCTTCTGCTCATATGTTACGTACTGATTGACGTCAAGCGATACTGGACCGGAAATCCGTTCCTGTATGCCGGAATGAATGCGATCATTTTGTACGTAGGTCACACCGTGTTCCAAAAAATGTTACCGTGGCACTGGAGAATTGGCCACATGAATACTCACTTTATGTTAACGCTGGAGGCACTTTGGAATAGCGTGCTTTGGAACATAATTGCTTATTATTTGTACAAGAGGAAATTATTCTATAGTTTATAAACAATTTGTTATCCAAAGCGAAAAATAAATAATTATGATCTGAAAGATTGTTTGAATTCTTTTCCTTTTGTTACAGGCACACGGAGTCTCTTAGACAATTTTGTAGCAAATTTTCTGAACTTTTCAAAAAAAAATATTTTCATGGTCACTATTTTTAAAAGGCGAAAAACTGCAAATATTTCGCTAAAATTAAACTTTCAGTGGCTATATCTTGAAAACGGAGCCCCTTATCAAAGCATCTGTAAAGTACCTTTCGATTGCAAATTAAATTTTACATAAAAAAAAATAAGTCAAATTTGTTTTTGCATGAAATTTCGATTATTCACTATTTTTTCAAAAATACTTCTCTATGGCTCAAAAGTCTCTGGCTCAAAAAATTCTCGAAAAAAAAAAATACGTATTTTGGGAAATTGAGTTTTTGTGAAAAAAAAAAATAATAAAAAGATCGGCATTTTTTCCGTGTACCTATTTTTTTCTCAATAGTCCTTAACAATACCTTCAACTTTGCCGAAGACACCATTGATCAGAAAATTCACTCAAAAGTTACAGCTGTTTAAATATTTACGTACTATTTTTGTATGGACAGCAGCCAAAATTGTATGGAGACTTGTATGAGTGATCCAATGACACAAAATAGCTTCTTTGGTCATAGGGAAGGCCCCCACAAAGTTTGAGCCGAATCAAAAAATACAAATTAAATCCATTTCCGGTTTTAGTAGAGAATTGCTCAAGTCAGTTATGATATCAAGGTAGGCTTGAACATTTACACCACAGGTTCAACCTGGTTCAACTGCCATTTCCAGGTTTGTTTTGGTAGTTTTGTTAGTAAATAATTGTAATCAAATAATAAATAAAATGTTTATTTTAGATTTATTTGCATTAAATAATGTATTTAGTAAAATTCCTGGACATGAAAATATGATCTACAACGACGCCAGAAATTGTTAATATATTACAGAGACAAATAAAAATCTCAACTGCTAAGCCCTTGAAAATAATTTAAAAAACTACGCTTATGTGGAGTCTCTCCCAGAACCAGGATCAAGCTTATTTGTTCAAGAAATAATATAACTAATTTTATGGTTTAGATATTGTGAGAACCGGTTATCCTCCGGGAAGAATCCCCAACACCGGAGGGACTGCAGCCGCCGTTGCAGAGAGAATGTGCTTGCTGGCTGGCCGTCGGTCCATCTGCCGAACTGTCATTTGGGCTCTATTTACAGCGGCACACTAGGGTCCTGTACATCAAGGTTGGCATAATACTCACATCTTCCCTCTTCTCCGGGATAAAAGTTGAAAAATAACAAATCACTAACGTAATTTTCTCCAATTTGTTTCAATATTATAACAAAATAAAAAAGTCATCATGACTCCTAAAAAAAAGTTATGTTGATACTTAGACTGCGTATCACAACAATGTACAAAGACGCCTGGGAACATTTTTTAATAGAAGCGTAAAAGGACAATCGTTTTATGCTGCTACCTCCGCCAGGCTTAACCAAGATTGTCTAACCACTCTCTCTATCGAGAAAAATCTTAAATGTTACAAGTGTCCTTACAAAGCATACGTACGCGACTGTTCAAGGGTTATGACTTTTCCTTTATATCGAATCTGTTATTTGCCTAAAAAATGGAAACCATGTAAAGGCAAATAATTTTATCGCCTTATTCCAATTTTTCTATCTGTAGTTTTGATTTCTTCTCTTTGAATACTATTAGAAAACATGTTTTCTATTTCTTGAAGCGATCGTACCAGATAAAACTTCGTATAAATTTATCGACATTTTTAAGAAATTACTTGTATCTATCGAAATTGAATCACATTACTTTACCTTTGTCAAGGAAACATTTCTTATACAACCGAACTTTTGATGAATTATATGAAATCACCCCACCTTGTACAAGTAGTCCTGTTCGTCACGTGCATCTCTCAACGCGATCAATCCGTTTGATTCCCAATGATAACCAATCCTGCGTCCGTTCCAGACAAAACTTATCTCTTCCATGTATGTTGGTATATCTCCCACGTTTAGACCGAGTACCATGATTGTGGGTATCTCTCCCACGTTAGGACCGAGTAATTGGTTTATTGGGAATTGAATCCCGACTCAGATCAACAAAACTGAAATGTTATCATTGACACTAAAACATGTTAACATTCATTGAATAAAAATTGCCATTGAATCCGCTTTGTAAATGCCGGCTTCGATACACTTCGAAGTTACAGTTCAGCAGGCGTCCTATCACGTTTTCGGTTCAACTATTACTTGTTCCATTTTGTATCTACTTTCTCAGCTTGCCGTATAGCGCAATTCTTGAATGTAATGTGTTTCCTATAGGCGTCACATCGCGCTTTGTTCCAGTGAAACTTTCATAGAAATTCGTAAATGCGGTGAGTGAGCATTATAGTTCGTTCCGTAAATGTACAATTCCTAGCGTTCCTGTCCATAACCAGTATGATTTGTTAACAGACATTTCCAAGTGACCGTCCCAGTCCGCAGCCAGTCTGATTCGTGAATAGACATTTTCTAGAGGCCTTTCCAGTTCGATTCGTAAACAGACATTCTTCAGTTTTTATTTCCCGACGGCTCAAAGGTGCCGTCTCACCTCCAATTTCGCAATTCGTAAATGCGTTGAAACTTTCATTGGGATTTTCTTCCCGACGGCTCAAAGGTGCCGTCTCACCTCCAATCTCGCAATTCGTAAATGCGTTGAAACTTTCATTGGGATTTTCTTCCCGACGGCTCAAAGGTGCCGTCTCACCTCCAATCTCGCAATTCGTAAATGCGTACAAATTTCCATGGGACTTTTCATTCCCGACGGCTCAAAGGTGCCGTCTCACCTCCAATCTCGCAATTCGTAAATGCGTTGAAACTTTCATTGGGATTTTCTTCCCGACGGCTCAAAGGTGTCGTCTCACCTCCAATCTCGCAATTCGTAAATGCGTTGAATCTTTCATTGGGATTTCCTTCCCGACGGCTCAAAGGTGCCGTCTCACCTCCAATCTCGCAATTCATAAATGCGTACAAATTTCCATGGGACTTTTCTTTCCCGACGGCTCAAAGGTGCCGTCTCACCTCCAATCTCGCAATTCGTAAATGCGTTGAAACTTTCATTGGGATTATCTTCCGGACGGCTCAAAGGTGTCGTCTCACCTCCAAACTCGCAATTCGTAAATGCGTTGAAACTTTCATTGGGATTTTCTTCCCGACGGCTCAAAGGTGTCGTCTCACCTCCAATCTCGCAATTCGTAAATGCGTTGAATCTTTCATTGGGATTTCCTTCCCGACGGCTCAAAGGTGCCGTCTCACCTCCAATCTCGCAATTCATAAATGCGTACAAATTTCCATGGGACTTTTCTTTCCCGACGGCTCAAAGGTGCCGTCTCACCTCCAATCTCGCAATTCGTAAATGCGTACAAATTTCCATGGGACTTTTCTTTCCCGACGGCTCAAAGGTGCCGTCTCACCTCCAATCTCGCAATTCGTAAATGCGTTGAAACTTTCATTGGGATTATCTTCCCGACGGCTCAAAGGTGTCGTCTCACCTCCAATCTCGCAATTCGTAAATGCGTTGAAACTTTCATTGGGATTTTCTTCCCGACGGCTCAAAGGTGTCGTCTCACCTCCAATCTGGCAATTCGTAAATGCGTTGAATCTTTCATTGGGATTTCCTTCCCGACGGCTCAAAGGTGCCGTCTCACCTCCAATCTCGCAATTCGTAAATGCGTACAAATTTCCATGGGACTTTTCTTTCCCGACGGCTCAAAGGTGCCGTCTCACCTCCAATCTTGCAATTCGTAAATGCGTTGAAACTTTCATTGGGATTTTCTTCCCGACGGCTCAAAGGTGTCGTCTCACCTCCAATCTGGCAATTCGTAAATGCGTTGAATCTTTCATTGGGATTTCCTTCCCGACGGCTCAAAGGTGCCGTCTCACCTACAATCTCGCAATTCATAAATGCGTACAAATTTCCATGGGACTTTTCTTTCCCGACGGCTCAAAGGTGCCGTCTCACCTCCAATCTCGCAATTCGTAAATGCGTACAAATTTCCATGGGACTTTTCTTTCCCGACGGCTCAAAGGTGCCGTCTCACCTCCAATCTCGCAATTCGTAAATGCGTTGAAACTTTCATTGGGATTTTCTTCCCGACGGCTCAAAGGTGCCGTCTCACCTCCAATCTCGCAATTCGTAAATGCGTTGAAACTTTCATTGGGATTTTCTTCCCGACGGCTCAAAGGTGCCGTCTCACCTCCAACCTTGCAATTCGTGAATGTTTGTTTGAGTTTGAGTTTGAACGGGATGATTAGTCGCACCGTGTGGTGTGTACACGGACCACGCGAACCGGTGGCAGCGAAGCGTGTTTGTAGTCGGACATAGGCGAACCTGCCGCACGCTCGCTCGGTATCGCGATCTAGACTGACCAGATTCTCACTCTCTCCCCTGTTTGCACGTGTGCACACCCGAGTGACGAGTACGCGCAGAAGCTAGGCTACGACGCTGGTGCACTCAACGGGTGACACTGTTAGTGCGTGCTCACAGAACAATTCATTACGCTTTTCCAATATTAACCATCACCATCACTCCCACCCTGGTCGAGCTTTACCACATTTGCGCTTTTAAAAACTTCTACAAAACTTGGCTCATCGATCAATTAAATTTACGTGGGCAGCTGAAGGTTAGTAGCTGCCAACTCAAATCCAGCATCCCAACCAATGGTATTTGAGGGTTAACCCGGTCTTGTTCGCAAACTGCAACACCTCCATGGCATTGTCGAAGATGCGCAAACCTTCTCCTCTCCGGTTCCCTTCCACTCGAGAACAACAAACACACTTACCAATCCCAAAACGACAAAGACGCAGTTCACTCCGACGCGAAAACCACTAAACGCCACAACACTTTGAAATCTCCGGGTGTTGGGGATTCTCCTGGAGTCTCCAACAGGTCCCAGAGTACCACCGAAGAACCGGTGATCAACCGGCAGGATCGCCAAATGTGAGAACCGGTTATCCTCCGGGAAGAATCCCCAACACCGGAGGGATTGCAGCCGCCGTTGCAGGGAGAATGTGCTTGCTGGCTGGCCGTCGGTCCATCTGCCGAACTGTCATTTGGGCTCTATTTACAGCGGCACACTAGGGTCCTATACATCAAGGTTGGCATAATACTCACAGATATTAGCCATAACGGTATGTATTTTATTTTTTCTTCCCGCGGTTGTACATTTCAAAAGAAAAAAAAAATCACAAAAGGTTTGGAGTATTTTGTTTTTAAATTTTCAAATATTTCTACAGAAATGAACAATTAATGACATTTTCAAGTTATACATACCGTCATCAGGGGTGACATTGGGCCATGCACAAAAATACTGAAATTTGTATGACCCAATCTCTCCCCCCAGACCCAATTTCACCCCTGATGACGGTACCCTTAAAGACATATTATGTTGATTTTAAATAATTTCACATCCATTAAAACGATTTGCGAGGCATTGCTATATGAGGAACTGACTTGCCTTTATTTTGCATATGGGACAGCACGAAAGTCATATTTATTTTGGATTTTTTAGAACAAACACTACTTTTTTATTCAATAGGCTTTTGTTAAATTCATCTCATTTTTGACAAAAATACATACGTGTGGATCAATCGGACCGCGCGCTGGACGCACAATCCAAAGGTTGCTGACTCGAATCCCGCGGCGGGCGCTCTAAATTTCTAAGTTTAAATATCCCAAGTAACATTTTTTCCAGGAGTTCTACAAGAGCTCTTCAAGATAGCTACATCATAGCAGTTTGGACCGCGGTAGGATAAAATTCGCTTCAAAACTTCTTCAGGAGTTTGGAAGAGTACTTGAAGAGAGTTTTATCCTACCGCGGTCCAACTGCTTTGCTGTAGCTATCTTGAAGCGCTATTGTAGAACTCCTGAAAAAAAATGTTACTTGGGATGGGTATCCGGCGCCGTCGCTCTGTGCCGTACTCAAACACTTAGGAGCCCAGGATGGCGATGTCCTTGTAGATAAAAGGAAGACACTAGTGGTTGGTACTAGCATTAGTGGCCGACAGCTATAAAGTCAACTTCTTTTTTTTACATATGGGACGGACTTGCTTCGAGTGGCAGTAGATAGATATATTTAATTAATTTTGTTTTCGTTGCATCGGAAACGTTTTATAGTGACAATTACGATAACCATTTGTTATAATATATTGTGGCTAATGACCCAAGCATCTGTGCCAAATTTGAGCGAAATTTGTTGAGATTAACCCATTGGCAAATAAAATTATAGCGGTATAATAAACTTTTCACTAAAAAAATTAAATTCTTGGAAATGCAAAAAATGATGCAAGACATGTTTTTTCAGCACTCGTTGAATTTATCCATCTCGATTAGGGTGCCCAAAAAAGGGACTTTTTCTCAAAACCTCGCTCCACAAGCTGAATATTGTTCCTTGAGCTATTTTAGGACTCTGGGCCAAATATGAGCAAAATCGGTCAACATTTACCCATTGATACTCGAAGGTGAAGTTTGTATGGAAAAAAGGTGCAGGTGGTTATGTTCTACATGACCAATATGACAAAGAACTTTGTACAAAACTCCTAAAAAAATATTCTATTATATTTTATTTTTAAATCATTGCCTATTTATTTAATCCTGAATAATTTATTCCAATTAAATGTTTTCAATCTTTGGCACCTCTGTGGAAATAAATTGCCAAAACACGAAAATATTGCCAAAACAAGTATGGTTCGGAAAATGCCACGGAACCGGCCACTCTAGGTTGTGGCCACCACAATCAAAATGGTTATTTTCATGTCCAGTATCAAAAACCATGAATTTTGATACCCATATTGCCCCAAGTCGTATGGTTCGATTAATGTCCCCCCGGTAGAACCTTCCTCAGGGCACTGGCCACTCCGGGTGTGGCCAATATCCTACCAATGTGGTCCCAACCCCATTGCCCCAAATCATTCTGGTTTTCCGGTGACCTTCCTAACAATCTTTATTAGAACAGAATTCCTCCCAAGTTGGTGCACAACCTGTGTCTTTCAATGTGTGCGTGTGTGTGTGTGTGAGTAATAAAATTACCACCGTGGATCCGTCTTTGACGAAACCTCGTTAGGCACTGAAATTTTCTGAGGCTAAGTGCTAGCTTATATAGTTCGCATGAAATGTGGCAACATGGTGCAAATTTTGCCTCCTCTCCTGCTTTCGTGGAACTCTCACGCGAGAATGTGGCACCACTGTTGCCACATTTCATGTGAACTATATAAGCTAGCACTTAGCCTCAGAAAATTTCAGTGCCTAACGAGGTTTCGTCAAAGACGGATCCACGGTGGTAATTTTATTACTCACACACACACTCACGCACATATGAAAGACACAGGTTGTGCACCAACTTGGGAGGAATTCTGTTCTAATAAAGATTGTTAGGAAGGTCACCGGAAAACCAGAATGATTTGGGGCAATGGGGTTGGGACCACATTGGTAGGATATTGGCCACACCCGGAGTGGCCAGTGCCCTGAGGAAGGTTCTACCGGGGGGACATTAATCGAACCATACGACTTGGGGCAATATGGGTATCAAAATTCATGGTTTTTGAAACTGGTAATGAAAATGGCAATTTTTACCGGATTGACCGGATTGGCCACACCCGGAGTGGCCATTGCCCTGGGGAAGGTTCTTCCGGGGGGAAATTTACCGAACCATACGACTTGGGGCAATTTTGATACCCATATTACCCCAAGTCGTATAGTTCGGTAAATGTCCCCCCGGTAGAACCTTCCCCAGGGCACTGGTCACTCCGGGTGTGGCCAATCCTGTCAAAATTGCCATCTTCATTACCAGTTTCAAAAACCATGAATTTTGATACCTATATTGCCCCAAGTCGTATGGTTCGGTAAATGTCCCCACGGAAGAACCTTCCCCAGGGCAATGGCCACTCCGGGTGTGACCAATCCGGTCAATCCGGTAAAAATTGCCATTTTCATTACCAGTTTCAAAAACCATGAATTTTGATACCCATATTGCCCCAAGTCGTATGCTGCCCATAATTGAAAATTCGGCTATTATGCCAAATCAAGTATTCCGAGAAAAACGCGTTTTAGTGTTTGTGACAAAATCTCCGTCAAGGCAATTTCCCATAAGAGTGGCATATTAGCCATTTGGTTTTTCGCATCGGCAGCCAAGTCTAAGAACTATTTCAGTGAAATTCAAGTTCCAGGAGATGCGTTGGAACATCCTCTACCACCTCGTGCTAATATCTCGTTTTTGCCAAAAGTGGATATTAGCCGTTTTTTCAATGGTGGGCAGTATGGTTCGATTAATGTCCCCCCGGTAGAACCTTCCTCAGGGCACTGGCCACTCCGGGTGTGGCCAATCCGTCAAAATGGCCATTTTCATTACCAATTTCAAAAACCATGAATTTTGATACCCAGATTGCCCCATGCTGTTTTGTTCGATTGCCGTCTCCCGGTAGAACCTTCCCCAGGGCAATGGCCACTCCGGGTTTGGCCAATCCAGTAAAAATGGCCATTTGCATTACCAGTTTCAAAAACCATGAATTTTGATACCTATATTGCCCTAAGTCGTATGGTTCGGTAAATGTCCCCCCGGAAGAACCCTCCCCAGGGCACTGGCCACTCCGGGTGTGGCCAATATCCTACCAATGTGGTCCCAACACCATTGCCCCATATCATTCTGGTTTTCCGGTGACCTTCCTAACAATCTTTATTAGAACAGAATTCCTCCCAAGTTGGTGCACAACCTGTGTTTTTCAATGTGTGCATGTATGTGTGTGAGTAATAAAATTACCACCTTGGATCCGTCTTGGACGAAACCTCGTTAGGCACTGAAATTTTCTGAGGCTATCTGTTAGCTTATATAGTTCGCATGAAATGTGGCAACAGTGGTGCCACATTCTCGCGAGAGAGTTTCGCGAAAGCAGGAGAGGAGGCAACATTTGCTACGTGCTTTCTGCCAATCAGCAGCCGGGATTTTTCCTGCATTCATTTTTTATTTTCATCTTAACTTTTAAGTACTTTAACAAAGTTTTATCAACTTTGTGAGGTAGTCAACTTGTACTTTAAGTCTTCCCCTTTCGTTTGGTGGGTAAAACATAAAGATTGTTTGAATGGGGGGGAAGATATAAGCATTTGAAAAACGACACAAATCGTTACACTTTCGCTTCGCGAAATTTTGGATTGACACCCGTAGATAGTGCCCTTAGGACAAAGTTCTTTGTCAAAAATCGAAAAAATGTATGGAAAACCCAACATTCTTACGGTTTGGTTTGCTCGGTGCGCTACTTCCATCCAAATATTCCTAAAAGTGAGATTCTTATTGAAAATTTAATGCTCTACAACTTTGTTGAAAATACCAAAGCTGTAAAACTCGACCCTGAAAAGTTATCAGCGATTGAAAAAAGGCATTTTCGTATGAAAAACTTTTTTTCACCTACTTTAGGCTCGGGTATCAATGGGTTAATCTCAACCAATGTCGCTCAAAATTGGCACAGATGCTTAAAATTACTCAAAAAACCGTTTTCCGCTTGTGGAGCAGGGGGTCATTTTTTCTGGGCACCCTAATCTCGGTACATCTCGTTGGGTTAATGTACTCGTGCTGAAAAATCTTCTTTTGGCAAATTGTCGCATAAACTGCTTCTTTTATGTTTATTTTTTTAACATGACTGGAAAAGTTTCAAAATATTTTTTAAATATTTTTAATCAAGTCTAGATCAACGGAAACAAAGGTAATTCACTGGAAATACTTTAAAATATTGTTCATAAAATTTAAATAGTTTTCTATATGCTGACATGCCCAATTAAAATTACTAAATGCTATCGATAAATAAGTCTACAACTGTTCCACTATTTTCATTACCAACATTGAATTTCCATATACCTATTCTTTTCTGGACAAAATTTAAAAACTCCTGGAAAAATCCCAGGAAATCCCAGTATGGACGGATTATCCGTGTTATTGTTTGATTTTCCGGGATAATCATTCGGAGTTTTGGATTCATTAGGATTGCTTTAGCCAAGTTACTCCAAAAACTGCTTCTGGCTATGAATAATGAGTTCCTTGACTAATGAACAAGACATTACATGGATATCCCGAATATAAGCTCGTTTGGAGGAAAACTCGAGCAGTCCAAGCCAAGTATATTTTCCATACGAGTATAAAGTTAGTTTTTTTTTACGCTCCTCGCGTAAAAACGTTAAAATTACGAAAACGAGACTTGGCTTGTATCATTAAAATTGTGATAACTTGTTAACATACCATATGGTCAAAATAGGTAAGCTCTCGAAATAATTCAATGTTTTGCAATGTCTGCAAATGTTGTTGAGCACTTTCCTAACACAGATAGGAATGTTATGTTCCTAGATTGCTTATAATTTTTAAAGGAAAACTATAGTTTACCAAAACTAACATTACTTTGTAATACCTGTCGATATTAACTGAACTATATAAATAAACGGCATTTCGGTTATCACTACACAACATAAAAACAGATGTCAAAGTCGCATGCACATCACCTTTGTGAGAAAAGTTACTTAATATTACACACTGCATGTGCTGTTTTTCTAAGCAAAATTAAAGTTGCAACCCATGGGATTCAAACCCAGAACCAACAGTGACGACTGGTGCCCTAGACCGCTCGGCTATCACACCGATGAAGTGTGAAAAGGATGAACGTTTGAAAAAAGCCTGACTTGAGCTTTAAATTTCGGTCTAGGAGGTTCCCCATACCGATGGGCCTTATTTTTCAAATAAGAAAAATATGGCATTTTTTTTTCAAGCAGTTGATGTGGCAATTATGTATAGCAAAATAACTATTTCTTGATGACTACTTAGCATTTATCCAAAGAAATCACTCACCATATACACGATCCTGTCTCCCAGCTCTGATCCACTCTCCTGCACCTTAATGAGGTAAACGAACCGTGTCGAGTTGCTTTTCGCACGCACCGCATCACGATACTTTGCACTTGGGACACTTTTGTCAATGCTTCTGCGCACTTTGCCCGAAATGCGCTTTTGATCAGCGACATTTTTCTGCATGCTTTTTCCGCCGCCGCCACCAACAGATTGATGATTCCGGGAAATGCCATTCTGCTGGTCGGTTATCCCATTGGGGACTCCATAGTGCGATGATGTCGTATTTCCAACACGAACCTCAACCACCAGACTGGTGCTATCTCGACAAATTAATTTAATGTGGAAGGACAGCTTGACATTTTGCTCCAACATCGGGGTGCGTTCCAGAGCACCATCCTCCGAGCATAGCTTATAACACGATTCCAGTGACTGGAAAGAGAAAATGAGTAATCAGGTAATTATATTTGATACGAATGAGATCGTTAAAATATGCTTTCATGAGAATTTATGAATATTTTTAGCACACATAATAATTATTTTTCCTCTCAGAAATCAGACATTACGTAATTGTAAAATTGTATTAAACGAATCCCAATATTGAGACCGATTGGCTATTAATTTGAGTATCCCCAATTTCAAATGGGGTTTAACACGTACAATCGTTGTTTTTTCAAACACCCAGTATTCGAAGAAAAATCTCAAATGGAATTTTAAGTTTTTAAAGCTTACTTAAATTTTTTTATCATTATTTTATCTCGATTGCTGCTTTAAACACGTCCCTGCACGTAAGACCTAATCTCACCCCCCAGACCCAATGTCACCCCTGATGACGGTACCAGAATGTTTGCTATTATTTGATCATAAAAAATACATTAATTTCACCATTTCATGTATTCAATCTTTAAAAACATAACTCAAGATACTTGTTATAATTTGAAAAAGTTTTGATTAAAAAACTTAAAAATTAAAAAAAAAACATTAGGGTGGTCCAAATCCGGGCTTCCTTAGGGCTACGCCCTGACATCAAAGATTGATCCATCATTAGGCTGAATTCCAAATTTAAGCTCATAAACGTAGCATAAAAACATGTATGAGATTTGTTTTTTTTTTCTTTTTTGTGTATAGAGATTTCAACTGTTATAAGCTATCTTGTGACAACGGCCATTGAGTACTTTTCGAAAAAAACGATTTTTAAAATTTGATGTAATTATTTTCAGAACTATGCATAATGGAGTCGATTTTTCGAAGCAATCGGTTCGATCAACCAGTTAAAAGATACAGTAAACAAGGTAAAAAATAAAGCAGGAAAGCACATGTCACAAATGTGTCTTAAAAGTGAAAAATGTACAGCGTTTCAGAAGTGTGCACAGAATTTCTCGTACAAACTAAAATAAGCTTAAATCAAAAATTTCCAAAGCAAAAGAGGCAATGCAACCTTTAAAAAATGTGTATCTATTTTCCAACAATTTGACCTACGTCGTGTTTGGATGTTCCAAAAAATGTTAATTGTCGTCGATTTTCGTAAAACCACTTAAAAAAAATATAACTTAGCGCCACTTCAACCGATTCAACCGAGTTCTCTTGGACGCAAATGAAGGTAAGAAAACCATTATGAAGTTTAAAATAATTAGCCTTAAATTTAAAAAGTAAAAAAAATAAAATTTAAAAAGGACGTTCAAGATATAAAATGCTGTCTTGGGACCAAAGAGCCTAGTTATAATTTTTTTAAGATACTTCACAACACTTTTTGGAAGTAAATGAAATTATATCCTTTCTTACCTTTGGGGCATCATCCTCCGTCAGACATTCAGCAGCACACGAGCCTATTCGGTACAGGTGCTGATCTTCCTGTTCATTGTGCAACAATAGTTTATCACAGTTGATATTGTTGGAGAAAAACACGGTGATGCAAAGAACTTGCACATATTTCAGAATTATCACTTGCATTTTTTTTCCTCCTTGGTTCACCCTTCTTCGTAAGAAACCTAATTCACCCAACCAAAAAAAATGCGTTTGAGATCTACTGCACCACGTGACACACCTTTGAGCACATGTCACTAACCATTAAGAAGAATCTTACAAAACGCACATGTAATGATTAAAAACGCCACTGAACGAAGCACGTAACGCAGCTTTGTACAACTGCTGCTGGTTTAATTACTGGTGAGTATGCCTTTTTTCTGTTTCGACCTGGCACAAGCTACGCACTGCAAACGAGCTTGTAATTGATGTTTACCGAACCTGTCACTAACGAGAACGCAAGATTATCCTTGGAAGATGATGTTGCTCAATAAAGTTGGTTTCTGCAAATTAAAAAAAAAGAGAAAAAAATAGTTCTTGAAATTATAAATAACCCTCTAGAACCCAACCCCGCCTTTAGACGGGCATCGATTTAAAAAATTGCCAAAATCCATTTTTTCAACCAATTTTTGATCTTTAAAAGGCATTGGAAAGAAGAACTCTTACAATTTTAGAAATTTTATGGGTTGGAAGTTTTACTTGTTTTATGTGACTTTGCGATATTTTTTCTAGTGTCCCAGATAGAGGGTGACGATTCTCGAGATTTTCAATTTCCTGGGAATCGAGAGTTGAATTTTGCAATTTCCCGGGAATTCCCGGGACCCGGTATTTTTTTTTTAATTATGCCAATAGTGCCAATAATTTATAAAGAAAAGTAATAAATGTGTTTCTTTTCAATGAATTCAGTTACCATTGAGCAACTCTCTACGAAATCGGCCGATTTCGACCATTTTTATTTTTTGTATTTTTTTATTTGACTTAAACTTTGTGGGGGCCTTCCATATGACCAAATAAGCTATTTTGCGTCATTGGTTCAGGGCAAAACATTGAATATTACGCCCATTTAAAATGCTAGTCTTGATTTAAAAAAAATCAAAATATTTTTTTCGAAAAAATCGGAAAATTTTACGAATGTTTCATGTATTAACATTGAAAATCGGACCATTAGTTGCTGAGATATCGTCATTAGAAAATGGTGGGTTGTTTTGGTGAGATTTAGAAAACTTCAATTTTCGTGTTTCTTTTTCTTAAAGCGGCTCTATCTCAGCAACCCGAGGTCCAATCTTCAATGTCTCTTAGACAATTTTATAGCAAATTTTCTGAACTTTTCAAAAAAATATTTTTAGAAATGGTCACTCATGGTCACTATTTTTAAAAATCGAAAAACTGCAAATATTTCGCTAAAATCAAACATTCGGTGGCTATATCTTGAAAACGGAGCCCTTTATCAAAAAATCTGTAAAGTACTTTTCGATTGCAAATTCAATTTTGCATTAAAAAATAATGTCAAATTTGTTTTTGCATGAAACTTCGATTTTTTCCAAAAATCACTATTTTTTCAAAAATTCATAACTCAGCGGCAGATTTTTTGACCATGTTTCTCTATGGCTCAAAAGTTGCAGATTTTTGTCCCCTAAAACATATCAAAAAATCTCGAAAATCAAAAAATACGTATTTTGGGAAATTGAGTTTTAGTAAAAAAAAAGTTGATTAAAAAATCTGCAAATTTTTTTTTCCGTGTACCTATTTTTTTCTCAAAAGTCCTCAACAATACCTACAACTTTGCCGAAGACACCAAATTGATCAGAAAATTCACTCAAAAGTTACAGTTGTTTGAATATTTACATACATTTTTGTATGGACAGCAGCCACAATTGTATGGAGACTTGTATGGGTAAACCAATGACGCAAAATAGCTTATTTGGTCATAGGGAAGGCCCCCACAAAGTTTGAGCCAAATCAAAAAATACAAATAAAAACCATTTCCGGTTTTGGTAGAGAATTGCTCCATTAATTCATTCTTATTCAATGAAACGTTAATTAGTAGCCTCATTATGTTCGGGAATTGTCTACCTTTAAAGGAGAATGGGCAAATTTGTATGGGAGCTGGTCCAAGGATGTACACGAACGGGACCAACTTTTTTCGAAAGATCTCGCCGAGACATGAAAAAAAGTCTTCTGGACCAACTCTCTAAACCCCGGGGTTCAAAAGTTACAAGTTGTTGAAGTTTGAGCATTTTGGGTTAAAATGTACAAAAAATCGTATTTTTGCTATTTCTAAAATCATTCATAAAATCTCCGTTTCATTATGGATTTCGATTTTCAAGACTTCATTCGACGCGTATCAGCAAAAACTATGAGTTCTGATATGTCTTAGCATGATTGAAACATGATTTATCTTGTTTTTATCCGTTTGAACCGTTTGTGCAAGAGGCATCCCATAGAAACAAGTCGAAACTTCAAGGTTTTGAAACCGGATCCGACCCAGACTGCTGCAGTGAGTATGGAAGGCTTCAGTGCAATGTTGTAACAACTTATTGGGATGGTCTGAGTCATCCGAGAACTCCTTGGAGTTAAGACCGGTGAGTCTACCGCCGTAACAAGCAAGATGTCGGCGGTTTTTGACCACGGATCATACCCGCATGGCTTCAGTGAGTATGGTAGACTACTATGCTGATGTGTTGGAGTGTCCTGGGTTCTCCTAGGACTCCCTGGAGTTAAGATCTGTGGGTCTACTACCGTAACAAGCAAAATGTCGACCGGTTTTGACAACGGAACATACCCGCATAGCTTCAGTGAGTGTGGTATACTACTTTGCTAATGTGTTAGGATGGCCTGGGTCATCCAAGGACTCCCTGGAGTTATGATCTGTGGAGCTACAGCCGTAACAAGCAAGAGGTCGACGGTTTTTGACCTCGGAACATACCCGCATAGCTTCAGACAGTATGGTAGACTGCTTTGTTAATGTGTTGGGATGTCTTTGGTCATCCTAGGACTCCCTGGAGTTTAGATATTTGGGTCACTGTAACAAGAAAAAGGTCGATGATTTTTAACCGCGCATCATAACCGCAAAGATTCAGTGAGTATGGCTGACTGTATTGCTGTTATGTTGGGATGTTCTGGACAATTCCAGGGAGTCCTTGTAACAGCCGTAGACCTACAGATCATAACTCCAGGGAGTCCTAGGATGACCCAGGCCATCCTAACACATTAGCAAAGTAGTCTACCACACTCACTGAAGCTATGCGGGTATGTTCCGTTGTCAAAACCGGTCGACATTTTGCTTGTTACGGTAGTAGACCCACAGATCTTAACTCCAGGGAGTCCTAGGAGAACCCAGGACACTCCAACACATCAGCATAGTAGTCTACCATACTCACTGAAGCCATGCGGGTATGATCCGTGGTCAAAAACCGCCGACATCTTGCTTGTTACGGCGGTAGACTCACCGGTCTTAACTCCAAATAGTTCTCGGATGACTCAGACCATCCCAATAAGTTGTTACAACATTGCACTGAAGCCTTCCATACTCACTGAAGCAGTCTGGGTCGGATCCGGTTTCAAAACCTCGAAGTTTCGACTTGTTTCTATGGGATGCCTCTTGCATAAACGGTTCAAACGGATAAAAACAAGAGAAATCATGTGTCAATCATGCTAAGACATATCAGAACTCAAAGTTTTTGCTGATACGCGTCGAATGAAGTCAAGAAAATCGAAATCCATAATGAAACAGAGATTTTATAAATGATTTTAGAAATAGCTAAAATACGATTTTTTGTACATTTTAACCCAAAATGCTCAAACTTCAACAGCATGTAACTTTTGAACCCCGGGGTTTAGAGAGTTGGTCCAGAAGACTTTTTTTCATGTCTCGGCGAGATCTTTCGAAAAAAGTTGGTCCCGTTCGTGTACATCCTTGGACCAAATTTGCCCATTCTCCTTTGTTTCTGAATCTGCAAATACAAGATCGTTTCTTGAGCTTTTTGGGACTCAAATTGTAGTTTAAAATGTTTACGAATCTTAATTCGTACTGAGTGATTTTTCAAAAATTGCACAAACTTGTTAACAGATTTTTGTGATGTAAAAAAATAGCTAATATATAATTTCCCAGTATCGGGATATTTGCAAAATGATAAATATCGACTCAAAACAACAATTTAAAATTGTTTGACCTTTTTAAGGTCAACTGTAAATATTCATTGAAGAAATAGTTTTCAGGAAAATCCGAATATTCATATGTGGCGGACCTTAGCTTCACAAAGATTGCTAGAGTTTTTTTTTAAATTTAAAAATGAGGTTGCTGCGAAACACAAAATGACTTATTGACATTGAAAAAGAAAATGACGCTGATACAGCGAAATTAACTTACATAGCATTACAAAAAAAACTAGATTAAGTAAATTATACTTATCTTGAAAAGGCTTTTCCCTCTTAGAAATAATAAATAGAAACAATAACTGCTAAGTATGCTTAAGTTAAAATTAACACTTTCTGAATAAGAAGATTAGAGATGCATTGGTTTATTGAAACTTGAACATCCAATGACAAAAATAATTTCGAATTTTTCAAATGTTTTTCTGATTAGTTTATATAACTTTGCTTTGATATTTATAAGTTTAAAATTTCCCGGGAGTCTAAACCAAATTTCCCGGGAATCGAGAAGTTCAAAAATGATCGATTTCCCGGGAATTTTTCCCAGGCATTCCCGCTCGTCATCCTCTAGTCCCAGACTATTCCTCTACGCATTTTTTATAATTTAAATGATAATGGTGCCATTATATAGCAAAAAATGTGGAAAACAAGCAAAAAATTAAAAATTGACTGTAAAAACATGAAAAAAATAGATAGGCAATATGTAATGATAGGAGGTGGTAGAATAGGCCAAATACTACCAAAAACAAGCATAAACTATACAAGATAAATTCAAATTAAAATACTAAAAATGAAACAAGAAAAACATAAAACAAGAGAAGTCAAGTTTTTTGTAGAACAAAAGTTGCTCAAAATGACCTCCTAAACATGGGAAAAATAAAAATCATCGAAAAAAAATTTGGGCAGTAGAGGGATAAACTATATTTATGCTAGGAAATTAAATGCAATAACGTATACAATAAAACTTCTTGTAACACAACGAAACCATAACATTCAACATATTAAACCAGACAGTTACTATTTTATCTTCGTTGTCAATTATATTCAATCATTGAATAAACCGAGAAGTAAACAGTATATGAACACCGGTTACAGTTTTAAATCGAGTCATTTTCCCTTATCACATTTGACTTTGTCATGCATCAAAGAATCAATGATATTTAATTATGCAGCTGCCTGACCATTATCAATACTATTTTTGTGAAAAATTAGTGAAACATAAAATTTTAATAAACTTTGAAATAAAGATATATAATTTTAACAATAACATTTTGCTTTCCATGCGCACTCTTACTGTGACTCATTATTTCATAACTTAAGAAATTATAAATCCTTTTGGTGGATTTGTCTTCCAAAACGAAGCAAAGAGCACAGCAGTGGATAAGATATTCTATATCGATTCTGCATACAGATGCAATGTTTTCAACGCAATGCAATTTTTTCACACCTCGTTAACTTTTTGTTTAATATCAAGGTTGAATAATTATACACATGGCTTGAAGGTGTTATTTTCATCCTTTCATTCCAAAATTTAAAACTATCATATCGACGCTGTCGTGCTATCATGTCGCACCCGCCATTTCGACGTTCCGAGAAAAACGCGTTTTAATGTTTCACCTTAAAAATAAACAAAAACGAGAGCACGCAATGTAAACAATGAATATCACGTTTTGTTTTTTTTTTTTTATATTTATTCAGATTTTCTTTTCCATGTACATTTATTCAGTTAAAATAATATTGAGTGTCCAATCACAATCGATGACTTTTCACCTCAATTTTAAATACTAGCAACTTTCATTTATTTATGAAATATAGTGCTTTCGCTATTCAGTGACTTCAAATGTAGGAGGTCCTACATGTACAAAAGGGAAAAGGGATACCTTAAAACTAACTTATAAACTATATAAAGAGCGGATCAATGCAGCTGAAGACTGCAATGATTTTTGTCGAAATGCATCAATTATCTTATTGGACATAACATCCAAAGTGTCAACTTCGGCTATTTGATGAAGTTCACTGGTGCTGAACCAGGGAGGAAGTTTCAGAATCATTTTCAGAATTTTGTTCTGAATCCTCTGAAGTTTTTTCTTCCTGGTTAAGCAACAGCTTGTCCAGATCGGCACAGCATAAAGCATGGCAGGTCTGAAAATTTGTTTATAAATTAACAGTTTATTCTTGAGACAAAGTCTAGAATTCCTGTTTATAAGTGGATACAAACATTTAATATATTTGTTACACTTAACCTGGATACTTTCAATGTGATCCTTGTAAGTAAGATTTTTGTCAAAAGCAAGTCCAAGATATTTCACTTTATCCTCCCACTTTAAATTTTCCTCATTCATCTTTATAATGTGATGACTTTTTGGTTTAAGAAAATCAGCCCTTGGTTTGTGAGGGAAAATAATAAGTTGAGTTTTTGCAGCATTTGGAGTAATTTTCCATTCTTTCAAATAAGAATTGAAAATATCCAAGCTTTTTTGTAATCTTCTTGTGATGACACGAAGGCTTCTACCTTTGGCGGAGATGCTTGTATCATCAGCAAAAAGTGATTTCTGACATCCTGGGGGCAAATCAGGCAAGTCAGAAGTAAAAATATTGTATAAAATTGGACCCAAAATGCTTCCTTGAGGGACGCCGGCACGTACAGGTAGTTGATCAGATTTGCTATTCTGATAACATACCTGCAGAGTACGATCCGTCAAATAATTTTGAATTTCAATTTTGCAATCAAACCTTTATGCCAAACACTGTCAAATGCTTTTTCTATATCTAGAAGAGCAGCGCCAGTAGAATAGCCCTCAGATTTGTTGCTTCGAATCAAATTTGAAACTCTCAACAACTGATGAGTAGTTGAATGCCCAAGGCGAAATCCAAACTGCTCATCAGCGAAAATTGAATTTTCATTAATGTGCGTCATCATTCTATTAAGAATTATTCTTTCGAATAATTTACTAATAGATGAAAGCAAACTAATGGGCCGATAGCTTGAGGCTTCAGCAGGATTTTTATCCGGTTTTAAAATCGGAACTACTTTGGCATTTTTCCAACTACTGGGAAAGTATGCCAAATCAAAACATTTGTTGCAAATTTTGACCAAGCTACTTAAAGTTGCTTCAGGTAATTTTTTTTATTAAAATGTAAAAAATGCCATCCTCACCAGGGGCTTTCATATTTTTAAATTTTTTGATAATAGATTTTATTTCATTCAGATCTGTATTAAAAACTTCATCTGATGAAAATTCTTGATCAACAATATTCTGAAATTCTATTGAAATTTGATCTTCAATAGGACTCAAAACATTTAAGTTGAAATTATGAGCACTCTCAAACTGCTGAGCAAGTTTTTGAGCTTTCTCCCCATTAGTTAATAGAATATTATCACCATATTTTAAAGAAGGGATTGGTTTTTGAGGTTTCTTAAGAACCTTTGAAAGTTTCCAAAAAGGTTTGGAATAAGGTTTAATTTGTTCGACATCTCTTGCGAACTTTTCATTTCGCAGGAGAGTGAATCTGTGGTCAATAACCTTTTGCAAATCTTTTTGAATTCGCTTCAGTGCAGGATCACGAGAACGTTGATACTGTCTTCGGCGAACATTTTTCAGACGAATCAGAAGCTGAAGATCGTCATCAATAATGGGAGAATCAAATTTGACTTGGACTTTAGGAATAGCAATATTCCTTGCATCCAAAATTGCATTAGTTAAAGATTCCAAGGCTGAATCAATATCAGCTTTGGTTTCTAAAACAAAATCATGATTGAAATTGTTCTCAATATGATGCTGATACCTGTCCCAATTAGCTTTGTGGTAATTAAACACAGAACTATTGGGTCTGGTAACTGCTTCATGAGAAAGTGAAAAAGTTACTGGAAGGTGATCAGAATCAAAATCAGCATGAGTCACTAAAGGACCACAATACTGACTTTGATTTGTCAGAACCAAATCAATTGTTGATGGATTTCTAACAGAAGAAAAGCAAGTTGGCCCATTCGGGTATAAAACCGAATAAAGACCAGAAGTGCAATCTCTGAATAGAATATCACGTTTTGTTTGGTTGACCATTCAGTGCGTTGCCCCGAAGTTTGGTTGAAATTGGTTGCTGGAGTCCCGAGTTATAATTACAAATGTTTACGTTAGTCTTACTTGTACGTGCGTCAAACGCATCCTGACCTGCAATCCCTTTGGCCAATTGTCGCACTTTCATCAATTTTCAGGGAGTGAAAAGATAGCACGACAAGATTGAAACTTCTTTCGTATGAAAAGTGACATAAATCCGCGGAGCTTTTTTGGTTTTTATTGAATATCTCAGGATTTAAATCGAATTTTGGGGATCTGCGAAGGTCAAAAGGTGAGGCATTGTGAGCTGCACAAAATGGCGTTCTTAACTCAATTTGGCCCAAAATACACGTACGACAAGTTAGCACGACGGCGACGATATCAACGCCGTCTTAGTTGCTTTTTGACGTTCCGAGAAAAACGCGTTTTAATGTTTGACCTTGAATAAACAAAAACGAGAGCACGCAATGTAAACAATAACAAACACGTTTTGTGTGGTTGATCATTCTGTGCATCGTCCTGAAGTTTGGTTGAATTTGGTTGCTGGAGTCCCGAGTTATAACTGAAAATGTTTACGGTAGTCGAGCTCGTTCCTGTGTCAAACGCGTTCTGACCTGAAATCCCTTTGGCCAATTGTCGCACTTACATCAATTTTCAGGCTGTGTCAAGATTTCCGATAGCACGTCAAAATTGAAACTTCTTTCATATGGAAAGTGACAAAAATGCACGGAGTTTTTTCGGTTTTTATTGAATATCTCAGGATTGAAATCGAATTTTGGGGATCTGTGAAGGTCAAAAGGTGAAGCATTGTGAGCTGCACAAAATGGCATTTGGACCAAAATGCTTAACCGTACAAAATGACATTTTGAAATAAATTTGGTTATGTCTAAAATTAACTCACAGTTTAAAATTTTTGTGTTATAAAACATAAGAAAAAAGAAATCCAGAGTTTTTTTTTCGAAACAGTCCTATAAACATATGAAACTCAATAGCTTCTAGGACCTTTCTTTAAAAAAAACTCTAGAAATGGTCAAATTTGAATGTTCCAAAAGTGATACATTCAAACAAGGCAATTTGGAAACGCCTTCTTAGAAAACAAAATGAAAGTCTTTTTCATTTGAAAAAAAATCGTGAGGTTGAATCGGATTCGCGGTACATGACAATACTTTGAAACACACATTAAAATCTCGTTTGTAACACAATTGTTATTTTGCACAATAATCGAGTTTGATGGTAGCTTTAGTTGTATATTCGCAACATCAATTTACGCTCTGATCTATTCAAAAGGTCAAATGGTTCTCAATTTCAGTCCTCAGAGTCAGAGCACCCAGTTTCAATGTTTCATTTGGTGGCAGTTATTGTTCACAAAGCGATAAAGTGCAGGGCACTTTATTTTACGAAGACAATCTAGAATACATTTCAAGCCGGGTAAAATTTAATTTTCGACTGTTGCTTTAAAAGTTTTTTAAAGATTTTACTCGTTTCTTGTCAGATGGAAACAGCAAAAAAAACCGTCGTGTATTTCACACAACAACAGAACAACACATGGTCTCACAACAACACAGACGCTTATACCACTTTGTCCTAGAAAAAACACATCACATTTAAATCGTTTTATAATTATTCACACAAAAAAAAATTACACACTGTTTCCATTTTTTTTTAAAGTTTACCTTGTGTTCCACTATTTCAAACAATGAGCCAGAAAGAGTATCAAAATAACTTTCGCGAAGATGTTTGCCAAACATTCTGATTGTAATGTTAGGTTACATTTAGCACGTTATTTTGCTTCCTTCAGTACACACTGTACCTTTCTTTGACTATCCATTTGATACTCTGAATATTTATTTCACCCCGATTAATTCAAAAATTTAAATTCAACTTTTGTTTGCGGTGATCGGCCTTGTTCCTTCACTATCCACACTGTTGTGTTGATTTGTTCACAGCACATATTTTCCGATTTGCTCTACAAATCTAAACACTGGTTTCACTCTGCCGAAAAAAGATATATTCAAAAATTGTAACGATTGGAGCGAGCACCACCAATTGTGCGAAGGGCCTGATCACATTACATAGTAGGCCATACACGGATGTTAGCGCGCACGACCAACTATATTTTTCGGACCGGCTACTTCGATTACACGCACGATACTGACTGCTTTGATTGGACATTGGTTCGATGGATGGCCTGCCGATAGGATATGGATGGATATATGGGCACATGTGTGTTCACTGCAAGTGACACACACAAATTAATCTTTGTCCAACACATGGACACACGGCGTGTTTAAAGGGATACTTTAGGAAAATTATGTTGGCGCTTTAAACCATACAAATGAATTTCTAGAAGTATAATATGTCGTTATTATGTTTTGAATACTTGCCCGAGATATTATGTGTGGACCATTCTCTGGGCCAAATTGCTTTAAGAGCGAGTTCACCAGTCTGCCTGAAATTTTCAGGGGCTTTTTGTACATATAAAACTAGCATCTGGCCTTAATATGAGCTCTCTAAGTCAACGGGAAATGGAGCAAATCGGGACACAAAGTTCGAAGGTTCAAAAATGTCAAAAATCTTAAAAATGCTGTAACTTAGGCAAAATTCAATTTAATTTCAAAATTCAAAATGCATCTGAAAGGGCTTAAAAAATGCAACAAAATGCGGACCGAAGCATCCCAATTGGTTAAATCTAAAGGGAGTGATGTGAATTTTTGTTAAAAGATTGCACAATTTTCAAACTCATATACAAAAGTGTTCCATCCAGATATCAACTCGTTTCGACCAGGAGCTTGTAAGGGACATCTGAGACTGCCTTATCTGAGACTGAGAACGCTTTGGGTAAGGCAGTTTAACATATTAAATAGACACTTAATCTTCAAGTGATTCTTTTGGTTGTAAAATTTTACTCGGGGGATCTAATTTTCCGTTTTATCATGTTCGCATTCCTGAGACAATTTCACAATAGAAACATGCATAAAAACGTTTATTTTCATCAATTTAAACCCTTTAAAAAATTGAAGTTAAAAAAAAAACTTCGAATCACATTTATTGAAAATCAAGTTCATTTCCAAAGATACTAGATGTCACCAGAAAAAAAACAGCTTCTTAGTTTTTTTTAGCTTTAATTTTTTAAAGGGTTTAAATGGATGCAAATAAACGCTTTTATGCATGTTTCTATTTTGAAATTGTCTCAGGAAAACGAATATGATAAAATAATATCCAGAAAATGGGATCTAAGGGGTCCCCCGAGCAAAAATTTACAACCAAAAAAATCACTAAAAGTAAAAGTGTCTATTTTATGTGTTAAACTGCCTTACCCAAAGCGTTCTCAAACTCAGATGGTAGTCCCAGATGTCCCCTACAAGCTGCAGGTTGAATCAAGTTGATATCTGGGTGGAACACTTTTTTATTAGAGTTTGAATTTTTTCACTAAAATCCTAAAATACCAATAACTCTCTTTAGATTTAACCAATTGAGATGCTTCAGCCCGCATTATGTTGCATTTCATTCAGATGCATGTTGAATTTTGTAATTTAATTGAATTTTGCCTAAGCTACAGCTTTTTTTTAAAAGATTTTTTACGTTTTTGAACCTTCAAACTTTGTGTCCCGATTTGCCCCAAGTTCCGTTGACCTAGAGTGAAATTTTCAGGCCGATTGGTGATACAAAGGGTTATGCCCTGTTCGTGGACTCGCTCTTAAATCAACGAATAATATTAGGTTTGACTTGAGAAATTCAAGGATTTCGAAGTCTCTTCTAGTAACATTTTTGTGTTTCTAGATTAAATGTTCAAAAAGTCCTATCTGCATAGGAAACTCATGACTCATAGGTTGCTTTAAAAAAATTCACTAGATTTAAAAGAATACTTCTTAATTTTTTTACTTTTAAAAAACATTTCAACTTTAAATACCGTTATCAGGGGTATGCGTCGCAGCTCGCGACGCCCGAGACGCCATTTGATTTTGCCGGGGTCGATTTTTCGAAAAAATGCCAAGCTCTGAAGGTCTGTACCGAGCTCCAGGGTGCTCCAAACTTCAATGTTATTTATAGGATCTGGCCTACACGCCTTAAAGCTAAGAGTAATTACAGAGGATCTTGTGTGTAAATGTTAGTGGTCTGCTTCCGATGCAAACCAGAAACGACGGCTTTGTGTGAAGGCGAGTCATACTAACTGAAGGAAAACTAACTGGAGGAAAACTAACTGAAGAAAAACTAAATGGATATTTTGGAATCTAAGAGGAACTGATAGATCGGATAGAGAACATCAAAGTCTAGTTGAGATAACGCGTCTCGCATCGGGATTTCTGGTGGTTTTCCCCGGGCCCTGAGGGTATCTTTGGAGTTGGAGTTTGGAGCCATCGGTGAAGAATCTGTTGTTTGGAGGAACATGGCTGTACTTTGATGCGAAGATCAACGGTACAACTCCCCGCAGAAGATGGTTAGGGATACCGCGAGTATCGGCTTTCATGGACGTATCGAAGTCAGGGTGCTGCTGGTTAACGGAGGCGTGCGCTGTACCGTTTTGCTCGGGCTCCACTCCCACGATGATATGAAGTCATAATATAGAAGCATGCGCCGAGACTCAACGTGAAGGTTCAGCAACGTTTCAAAATTGGCAATTACCATTTTATTCCTGTAATCACACCGGATCAGGAACCGGTAAGACAGTTCGTAGTAACGAGTTTGCAGAGGCAATCCCTTCAAAGAGTAAATCAGCTCACTGGGAATACTGACCGGTAGGGGATGGGTTTCGACTAGCGGCGTGCTGGATTTCCAATCCAGAGATCGTGAGTTCGATTCTCGTACCAGGATGATGAAGTTTACTCCCGCCAAGACCTCGAGGGTCATGTTGTGAGTTGAGTGCATGCAACCCAAGACAATGCGAAGACTTCGGTACTGTATCCGCTGGAGAACCAACAAACGTGATTGCGCAGCTGATTGGAAGCAGGAACTGCCATATTCCAGTACCGAGAGTATCGTTGTCTTGTACAGTCGAAGCAGGTCAGAAGGATGAGCACCCCACCGATTGCCAGAGACGCTTTCGCTTCAGGTAGTTAATGTGCTTCCCCCATGTTCCGTTTTGATCAAAGATGGTAGCAATCGTCGATATCGCTGACGTAAAAGTAACAAAAGGTTGGACTAAGGCGTGAGCCTTGTGCCAAACCCATGTAACTTATCCGCATACCAAGTAGCAACTCATTACTAGTCTATTAAGCTCATGCTGAAGTACCATGCGTCTCCTTAAACGAGAAGCTTCTTGTATGCTTTCAAGGAGACGCACGATACACTTTAATTATACTCACGCAGAAAAATGTCTTTTGTAGAATCAGCCTGTACGAGGTTTGAATCAACAATTTTTTTTGTTGAATATAATCAACAACAAAATTGCGTTGAAACAAACCTTGATTTTCTCGATTCCGATGCTCTGACTTCTAGATTGCAGTGCCCAGCCATTCTTCGAGGAATCTATTACATTTCCCCGAAACCCACATTCCCGAAAAGACATTTCCCCGAATGTCACATCTCCGAAAAGACACTTTCCCGAAATGTCATTTACCCGAAAATCATTTCCCCGAACAATCCATTTCCCCGAATGGCCGCATCCCCGAATGGCGACTTCCCCTAAAAAACATTTTCCCGAATGGCCACTTCCCCTAATTTTCCATATCCCTGAAAATCATTTTCCCGAATGACCATATCCCCGAACGGCCATTTCCCCGAACGCCACTTCCCCGAACCCGGTCAGGCGCGCATTTCTGGGCAACGGGCATACCCGCCTGACCGGGTTCGGGGAAGTAGCGATCGATGAAGTATCATTCACAATTAAACGTTCAAAAAATTCCGAGTTTTTTTTTTCTAGCATTTTATTCCAGCTTCACTTAAATTTTGGATATTTTCCAAGTTTGCGGAGTTAAAGAATTTGAACTCCGGATTCTGAGATTTAGTTACTCCAACTGCCTTTCAAAAAGAACTGACTCCACCGAATCCAACAAAAATTCCGACTATGACAAATGATGTAGAGAATGAGAGCATCTTGAATGGAGTACATATTTATGATGAACAAATCTAAATGGCAGCGTGCCGTTTAATACAGTTGCCTATTTTTCACAATTCGTTGCTGTCGTGCTCGCTTGTCGTACGTCGAATTTGAGCCAAATTGAGTTAAGAACGCTATTTTCTGCAGCACACAATGCCTCATCTTTTGACCTACACAGAAACCCTAAATTCGATTTCAGTCCTGAGATATTCAATAAAAACCGACTTGACACACCCGGAAAATTCATGTAAGTGCGACAACTGGCCAAAGGGATTTCAGGTCAGAATGCGTTTGACACAAGTAAGAGCTCGACTACCGTAAACCTTTGTAAGGGACTATCCACAAACCACGTGGACACTTTTTTGGCACTTTCGGGGAAATGATTTTCGGGGATGTGAAATTTTCGGGGAAATGATTTTCGGGGATATGGGATTCGGGAAAGTGGGATTCGGGGATAAAACCTTCTTCGAGGACTAGACATTATGGCCCCGCTACGAACGCTTCGTAACACTCCGTTCTTGCGTGTTCCTGTTCGCCGGACGTACTATGCTATGCATAGCGCGTTGACTGGACTACACAGAGCATTCAATTTTGTAGCTTCTTTGTTTGATTTTAATCTGTCCCGTGACGTCATCAAAAATAAGTTTTTATTGTTTTTAAGGCGATAATTTGTGTACATGTACTTAGTTTTAAGCACACCATTTGGGCATGTGGTGCCTGTTGATGTTAAACAAAATAAACAATTCCACATAAGTATTTTGTTGTTTTGAAAAAGCTGCTTTGACGTTTAGCGTTGATTCAACGAAAATCATGATTTTCAATTCAACAAAACGTTTTGTTGATTCAAATATGCCTTATTTTTCTGCGTGCTTGGAAACGGCGTTTGTGATACTTTAGCAGACTACAAATAAAAAAACAACACTCGTTTCTAGTTTATGCTTCTGTTTATTCTTTTAAATTATATTTTAAAAATATCACAATATAATAAAAATCCATTATCTCGTTTAATATAATTTGCAGTTATACTTTATAAGCTATTTTTTCTGACGTTACAGTAAATTACAAAGTAATTCACCTTCCATGATATCTCATTCGAAATACTTCTCCTGCCTTCCCGCTTACCTTACACAGCGACACGCGACGCGACTGCAACCGCGCTTTGATAGTTGTAATGGTTTTTCATTTTTGTATTGTTTTTTGTTCAGTTCATTTACACCAACATTTATATAGCAAATAGATAAAAACTCTACAGCGACTCTAGACGAAATGGCGACCCTGGTTGAAGTGTTTGTTTGTGTTTGTGGATTCTGGATGAGATTGGTGTGTGAGTTTACGAGTCGTTGCTGCTGGTACGGCTAAAGAGTGGATCGTCACGATCGATCGGTGGCGGTGAGGTGAGAACTTCCACATTTTTGGCCGGTCCCTGGGTCAGATAGCCTGCGGTGGTGTTGGGAGCGCCTGGAAGAAAATGGAAATGTTACAATGTTTTTTGAAGATCAGGATTTGCTGGAACGAACCCGTCAGATAGCCCCGCACGTTGGTGTCGGTGATGAAGAGGTCGTGCTTCTGGTCCCGGTACTCGGCCCACACCGGGTTCTGGTTGAGGATGTGCGCGACCCGGTCGCCGTACGTCAGGTTGGATGTCATGGCTTTCAGGGCGGCCACGATCTGGGCCTTCACCATGGCCGGATTGCTGGTGGCCTCGATGCGGCTCTCGAGCAGGTTCAGCAGGTACGGAATCAGCTGGCACTCGAGGGCCTGCCGGATCAGCGAGTCCTTTGGGGAAAAGGAGGGTGGGCTTGAGTAAAGGTTTTTCATCTAGATTAATAGCACTGTGAACTTACGTGTTGACACTTGAACAGTCTGCTCATCGTTTCGCAGGTCGTGGCCACAAGCTCGCGGTGGTTTTCCATGCAGGATTTGAGGGACAGAATGCAGTCGGTTTGGGAGATGGCACTCACGCAAATCTGAAGGCAAGAATTTATTAGTGTTTGATTCGTCAATGTAAGGAAAACCTTACCTCAGACAGTGATAGCTGGTGCAGCACCGTAAGGGCGCTTTTTGGCTGAACCGATAGCTGGCGAAAGAATTTTGGAATGTGTCCCAGCACCGGAACCGAGTCCGCCAGGTTGGGCTGAGCGTTCAGCAGCAGAACCAGCGCCGTCGTGGAAATGTCCAGCACGTTCTTGTCGACCCCGTTGCGGCTGATGTTGTCCACGATAAAGTCCAACAGATCGGCGAGGAATTGCTTGGGTTTGCGCAGCGTCCAGCCCGGGTTGGAAATGTACAGCCGCAGGTACACGCCGGACACGACCAGCTCGCTGGAGATGATCTCTGGCAGCACCTCGGGATCACGCCACTGCACTTTGGAGTTGCGCTTCTGCTGCGCGTAGAAACTGTCCGCCATGTCGTGCACGGCGTCCGACACGCTCGTTCGTATCCGATCGTTCCAGATCAGCTCCGGATGCTCGTGGGTGGACTCGTACATCTGGACCGCCACCGACGGCGAATCGATCATGGCATCTAGGAATACTGGCGGTAAATACTTGCACACGGTGATGCGAATCTTTGGTCCACTGAGCTTGTCGGCGTTCATCTTCGACAGCAGTTCCGCGCACATCTCCCGAATCTGCGGATTGTTCGAGTTGCCAAACAGATCCAGCAAGTAGATGACGGCCCCCTTCGAGTGACCCTCCTTGATCATCTTCGGCACGTTCAACAACCCAGAAAGTGTCTCCAGCACCTTCAGCTGCATATCGCGCAGGTCCTTGTCTTGCAGCGCCACCAAATACAGCCCAAAGATCTCGCACGCCGAAATCTCCGTTACGCACTCCTTGTTGCGCGACACCAGACAGACCACCTCCAGCGCCAGCGACTTCAGGACCTTGTCCCGATCGCACAGACTCGACGACAGGAACCCAAACAGCATCTCAAAGTGACCAATGCACTGAATCTCGACGTTGCTGTTGGACTTGATGACCGCTATCAGCGCCTTCAGCGCCATCACGATGTGGTTGATCGCGTTCGGATTGGACGCAAAGTCGTAAGTCTTGTTGTCACTACCGGCGCCACCTTTCCCACCACTTAATTGACTTCGTTGCTTTGCTCGGCTGTACTCGCTCAGTACGGTACTGAAATCCTTTTGTTGCTGCTGCTGACCAGCATTGTTGTTGATAATGTTGTTGTTGTTATTGTTGTTCACTGGGACATTGCTCTTGGCGGGGACTAGAGGTTTCCAGGCCTTGGTAGGGATCAGGATGCCCTGGCTGTTGACGGAGGGTGGCGGAACGGTGGCCGCCACCGGTGACGCTGCCATCGGCGGAGGAATGGGTTTTACGTTTTTCGCCGACAGGTGATTGTAAGCTTGCTTAAGGAACTCCAGCAGGTCAATCACGAACGTCTTCGGATTGATGATCGGGAACGTGGGCATTTCGTTGTAGATTCGGATGAAGATGCCGCCGATTTTAAGCTCGTCCCGGTGGGCATCGAACGAGAACGCTCGCACCAGCTCCAGGATGTCGGCCACGTCTTCGTACTGCTCCTTGGACGCGTTCGTGCGTTGAAACTCGAGAAAGTCCATCAGCTGGGCGCGGGTTCCGTTGTCCCAGATGAGGTACGGATTGCGCGTGTTCGAGTTGAGCAGCTTCAGAACTTCCGTGTCGGCATCCGTGACGAGCTTGTGCGCGACGAACGGCGTTAACAGACCGTCCAACATGGATTTGACCGGGGCGTTGGCCGCGGGTGCGCTGGATATTTTGTACTTCCGGTTGCTGAGTCCCTTCTCGGCTTCTGGCAGTTCGTCCGACTCGGATGCGACGGATTGCGTCTCGGGGGAGGTCTTGTCCTGTTGAATGGTCGTCACCGACTGGATAAGGCTGGAATTGTTCTGGATGATGTTGGACGCGTTCTGCGTGTAGGGCTGAGTTTGCGACAAAGAGTTGCTCCGTGCGGCTACCTGCTGCTGGGGTGAATCACTTCTGGACGTGGGATTTGATTGGGCAATGGGTTTCACCACGGATTGCTTGGGATCGTCCAACAGGGTGATGTGATATCCGGCCAGAGCTACACATGCCAACAGCGACAGTTTGGCCAAGTTGTTGGACACTTGCTGCGTGTTGGACTTTTCTTCCGTGCTCACTCCACTCTCGTCCAGCGTGTAGTCGTAGTCGAACATGAAGATCATCAACGACCACAGAACACCATTCCGCACAAGATTGCACTGCAACTCGTAATTATTCGCAGCCAAACTCGTTACCAGGCTCACCGACAGCGAATGTTTGAAGTAAACAACCCGGCAGACGTCCACAATCAACTGCGGCAGTTCGAGGATCTTCTTGCGGCAGTTTTCAAACGAGCACGCCACCTCAAAGCACCGCGTAATGTTCGAAATGACCTCGTAGTGCAGCGAGTCCCGCTGGGAATCGACTCCCATGATCGAGACACAACGCGAGTACGCTTCCAGCAGGGCTTCGATACCTTCCTCGCGACGCAGCTCTTCGGCGTTGAGGGCGGAACAGTGCACCGTGTGGTAGCACAGTTCCGAGGCGGCACTCAGCAGTGGCACGGTCTTCGAAAACAGTTGATCGTCCTTCGTCTCCAGCCGGATCGTTTTGATCAGCTGGGGATAGCCGGCGTACTTGTACGGCCGCAACACTTCGGCGTACCGATCAAACAGGATGCTCTGCGCGCGCAGTATGAGCACAATGTTGTTCGGGTTGGGACCGTCGCTGCTGCTTCGTCGCGAACACAGAAACTCGTACGCCTGGTTGACCCGTTCGAACTTTTCCCTTCCCTTTGGATTTTTGTCCGGATGATACATCTGTGCGAGACGGTAGTAACTCTTGCGTATCAGCGACTCATCCGGCTGAGGATGCTTGGCCAGATCGATGCCAAGATCTTGGTAGGCCTGCGTTACGGTCATTTGCGAGGGCTTCTTCTCGACCTCTTTACGCCACGCGTCCAACGTGTGCTTCAACAGTTGCACCGGATCCGGAATGGGCCAGTTCGGGAACTTCCGGATGTCGCACAAGTGTCGCAGGTAGAAGATGTGGCAGAACAACTCGTTCTCCAGCTGCGGATAGCTGATCACCGGAATGGCCAGGTACGGATACCGTGCCATTGTGTGACCCTTCAACTTTGGCGTGAAATCAGCAATGTGGGCGGAAATCTTCTCGATCAACATGCGACGCATTTCCGAACTCCAGATTACCTCCGGCGTGTCAAACTCGCCCAGGAACGTTTCGGCAAACTTTTCCGCGCTGTGATTCTCCAGGAAGCAAACCATCGCCTCCGGCAGCAACTGACCGAGAATGCTCCGGTGCATGATCCCCGACTGGGAAGTCGTTTCTTCGCTGCGGAACGCCTGCTTCATGTGGGTCATTTTGAGGAACCGAGCGATAGGCAAAATGTTACTTCCGGTGTACATCAACATGAAGTAAAACACCCCCGTCAAGTACACCTTGGACATTTCCGGATTGTCTTCCATGATTTGACACAGCAACGTCGCAACTCGCTCGAGCAAACCCGGATCGTGGGTCAAACAAACCTGCACGATGTGCGGCAAACAGATAAACTCCGACAACTTCCGGGACAACCGCGGCCCCGGAATAAGAACGGCCTCTCCATCGCGTGCTCGACTGGGGAAGAAGCTGGTGCACTTGATCAGAATATCCAGCACGTGCTGCGCCAGCTCCGTCTCGTTGTACAACGGCGACCCTTTCGCCATTAGACACCACTTTAGCTGCGGAATCTGCTGCAGCGATCGCCACCCGTCCATTCCCACGGCCCAGCAACGTGTGCGCGGCGTCAGCACTCCCTTCTGCCACAGATCCTTTAGCTCGGAGAACGTCACCGGACCGCACCGTTCCGGCTTTTCGTTTTCCCGCTCCACGTTGTAGTACCAGTCCTTCTCTTCGTGCATTTTCATGTTCGGCCCGGCCTCGATCACGTTCGTCTTGGTATTGGGCATGGCACGGCCCGTGTGCAGGTGCGCTAGCGTCACCAGATCTACAAGGCAGTTGACGTGGTCTACCAGTGGACGGCAGTTTGATTTGTGGAGCACGAGGTTCTTCACCAGCCCGATCAGTGCGTCGCGGAGCGCTGGCGAAAGGCACTGAAAGCGGAATACGACCTTAATTGACGTTCTTTTCAAACCCATTTCCAGAGTTACTCACCCGATCCAACATTTGCAGAATGTACGTCATATCGCTAAAGTATCCAATCTCCTCGTAGTACCGTTTGTACACCTTGGCCAGCGCTTGCAGCGAAGTCACCGTCAGCTGATCATCGTTTAACCGGTTCCGGCACAACACCCTTCGATACAACGCGTTGAACAGCTCAATGCTACAAAGAAAGCGATTAAATCGATGTCCATCAGCAAAGAAACCACCTTCCTTACGGATTCTTCACCAGATTCTGCGGCCAGTCGTCCCGCTCGAGCAGCAGCCGGATGTAGTAGTCCCCGATCTTGATCTCGTCCGCCAGGCACTGGTAGTGCACTTCAAACTCCTCGTAGTTCCACGCCACCAGCATGCTCCCAGCCAGATCCTTGTCCGCGTTGAACTGCCGGATTTCGTTCTCCAGTGCCGCCCGCAGCTCCTCGCGCGTTTTGAGATTCCAGATCAGGTTCGGCATCGCGTGGTTCTTGTTGAACTGGTAGAAAAACAGCGGCAGGTTGATCACCTCGTTGCCGGTTTTCTTCTTCTGGCGCCGATTACGCAGCACGATCGGCCGGTTCTTCTGCGACTGCTGAATCTTTTCCTGGCGGTCGATCAGATTCAGGCCCCAGTGCTTGATGCCTTCGAGGTGCTTCTCGAGCAGATAGTTGAGCCGTTTGTTCTTGCTGGAATGTTGCACCGCGAGCTTCAGGTTGTCCCGGAAGTTCAGTTTGTCCTCCTCCACGTCCTCCTTGGGGACGGGATCTTCGCTCTCCAGGAACGACAGCAAACCGGCCGGCTAGAAAAAAAATAAATACAAATTTACAATTCACTTTCTGAACAAAGCTTATTGATAGAGAAATCTATCGATTGAGTACTGAGAACTTTGTAATCTGGTCAACCTTACAGAATTATCAGGTTCTTAGATATTCCAACAGGCGAACTCTACGTAAATTTGCGAGCCGGTCAAAGGGGAACGAGCGATCCTTGGTTAGCCACAGAAATCCATAAACATCTTACCGTTTTCACGGTTGTTCACGGTCGTTGGTTCCCGAGCCGATGACACGGGGTCAACAAGTTCGACAACCTAGCTCGGGTTTTGCACAATACCAGAAAGTGATATGAGTCAATGTCAAAGTCAAAGCCCGCTGTCAGTCTTGCGAAAATTAAGGCTTGTCTTGTCTATGACAGGATGGAAAAAAGCGCGTTGGCGTCTCCGATGACTATTTGCACGTCGTTTTTTGGGCTCTCTACCATAATATACCAATCAGCATAGCGCACCAGGAACGCTTGCTGTATCAAGAAGACGCTCGGTCTTGCTCGGTCTTGTACTGCTACTCTCCAAGTTCCAAGGTTACAAATCTTCCGGATATCCCCATTCACTTGATCTCCCCACCGTGCGCTATTTCCATGCTCTTCTTCCTGTGCCGCCACCCGGTTGGGCGCAGTCTGACAAGCTGCCCTTCGTTCATTCGGGCGACATGGCCTGGGTGGCGATGGTCGGTTCTTCAAAAAACGCGTCCAATTCTTGGTTTTTTGGGTCTTCACCACACACAGTCAAACACCTGCACTCCACCGTAGAACGTTCGTAGCACCTTCCGTTTAAAGACTCCAAGGTCACGTAGGTCCTCCTGCCGCATCGTCCAGGTCTCGTGGCCCCGTTCTAATCAGTGTTTTGTACATAGTGAGCTTCTTGCGGCGTTGCAATCGATCCAATGTGAGGATATTCCGTAATCCGAAGTAAACACGATTCCCAGCAAAAATACGAGTCCGGATCTCTTTGCTGCTGTCGTTGTCGACGGCTACCAGCGATTACACGATCACGCTCACCTCCTTTAACTCATCATCATCCATAGTAAGTGGGGTGAGACTTGGGGGCCGACGTTCTTCGAACCCCTTCCTCTCATGTACTTTGTTTTCCGCCCTTCGAATAATGCCCTCAAGGACGATGTTGAACAGCGCACAGTATGCACACCTTGCCGCAGCAATCTGCGTGATCCAAAGGGTTCCGCTGATTTCCCCGAAACACGCACGTGACATCACACCATCCAATGTAGCCTTGATCAGCCGAGTCAGTTTGTTCGGGAACCCGTTATCGTGCATAATCTACGATAGCTGTTCGCGATCGATCCACGAACCTCCTTGCATGGGGTTAAACCTGACGGCAGAGGATATGGGAGAGCGCAGTCCAGCTTATCACTCGTTTTGTAGATGGAGTACACGACACCATCTATCCATTCCTCTGAAACTTCTCCTTCTCCTAGATCTTGGAGACCGCACAATGAAGCGCCCTCGCCAGTTTCTCTCCTCCATATTTGAAGAGCTTGCCGGGTAACCGATCCTTGCCTGCAGTTCTATTATTCTCCAGCTTCATGATCACCCTCTTCATCGTCTCCAGATCAGGTGGTAGAAACTGTTCATCTGCTGCGGGCGTTCCAAGGTTGACTCCTACGCCGTCTCCGTTCGCTTCATCGCCGTTGAGGTGCTCAATGAAGTACTGGTTCCACCCACCAATACCTCTCTTTTGTTCACGTTCAGGTTTTCCGAGTTATCTCTGCATACGTCGGCTCGCGGCACGAATCCTTTGCGGGGCCAGTTAGCTCGGATTAGCTGCCCCATTCTCGGTCGCAGTCTCGGTCTAGTTCCCTCTAGTCGCCTTGCGCAGCTTCTTGTCGTAAGCGGCTTTCTTCTCGGTGGTAATCCGTTGACACTCGTCGTCATACCAATCATTTCGACTTGGGTACTAGGGTGGGTCATTTTTTTCGAAAGTGCTCGGATCCGACTGAAATAAGGTCCATCTTGTAGAGGGTACCCATAGGGACTCTCACACCAAATTTGAGCTCATTTGGTTGAAAACTGGCTTGTCGCTCGGGGGTTAAAGTTTACATGGAAATTACTATGGGAAATGAGTGATTTTGCTTCAAACGCTCCTACAAGCTAAGCGACAAACTTTAGCCCATACTTACACTAGGTAGCCGTGTCGGGGGTGGTCCAAGGAACATTTTTTTCTAAGGGTTCATGGTCATCCGTTCAACCCTGAGCTTGCGCAAAGCCGAAACATCCGGCGACGCCGGAATCCTTCAAAATCCCAATTTTAACGGGCGACGCATGCTACGAAACTATGAATGAAGCATTGGAATCACGACGCTAAACGTCAACACACTTTCCACAAAATTGCGAATCCCCCGTTGGAGCTCAGCCATTGGCTAGTGGCCGCAGTGTTGACCGAGAATAGTTCGCATCATTGCGTGCATTCCGGTTCCGGTAAATAGCGGGATAAGGTGGTACGTTCCGGAACAATTTGGACTGAGGCCAGTGGCACGGGAAGTGTTTGTTGCGAGGAATGTCTGTGCAAGATCAAAAGTGGATAATGGCGATTGGACAAGATCCATCAATGGAAGAATAAGGAACCTTCTGCCTTGTTCAACCCGTCGGCAGACAGTTGACCTCTTTTGCAAATCACACGTCGATGCACTTCCGGCAGAATGGTAACGAGTCCGGGAGCAAATGTGCCGTGTGAGAATTGACGAGAATCGACCACGAATGCCGCCATCCAGAAGGTCAAGCGAGAGCAGATGCAAATGCTGGGGGAAGTCGAGGAAGATGTTTAGAAACTGATCCGCTTGAAAGACAATAAAATAAATCGCTTCTCTAGGACAAACTGCTTCAGCTTTTTGCCTTCCTCACCTCACTGAGGCAAGGCTATAAAATCACTCAGAAATTGAACTTTTTAAATAAGCCTCCAAGATATACCTTTACGTATACATATCGGCTCAGAATCAAATTCTGAGCAAATGTCTGTGCGTGTGGATGGACGTAGAATTTTTTTTCTCACTCACTTTTCTCGGAACTGGCTCGACCGATTTTGTCCGGATCTTTGTTTTTGGATTCATCTTCAGGTTCTTTAAGTCTTTTTTAAATTTCATCCGGTTTGGTGCAGTACATTAAAAGTTATGTTCGAAAAACTGTTTTGGTTGATAATAAAAAGGGTCATTATTTACATAATTTGAAAGCTCCGGCGAAAGGCTGTCGGAACTTTCCGCTCAGTGCACGCACACAAACACTGCAGTGCTTTCAAATCGTTCAATAAATTTATCATAGATGGCAGCACTCAGATGTATAGTGTCTTTACTAAGTAAGCGTTAGCCAAAACTTTCGTAGTGTGTGGTTGCAAGGCCTTTAGGAGGAAGGCAGCAACCACCTTCTGGTGGATTAAGTAACGTTTTTTTTATTTATTTTAACCAAAAAATAATAACTACATTCGTAGCTTCTATTCCGTGTGTAACGCGACAAAATCAAAACCTCCATCACCGGTTCACGATCCTCGTCCTGGAAGTTACTCTTATCGATCCACATCCCGCACGGATATGTTGATGGCCATCGTGTACATCATGTAGGGGGGTTTGACCAAGATAACTGCACGGTACACGATAGTCCTAGCTACAGCCGGTTTGCGTCCCGGGAACACACGTTTCCAGTATTCTCTGGACATCGATCGCTGCCGGTTGTTCGCGCATTTTGTCCACGATGTTAGGCAGCGAGCGGTCAATTTTGAAAATACTTTTTTTCTGCCTTCTTTCCGGGAGGTCCGTAAGGTGATGGTTCAGTGACCCGTTCCGGCTGAGGTGTTTCCTTAAAAAATGTGTAAAATTTCGCCAATCTGTAACTGCGAAATTGAAAGTGACGGTTATTTTAAGGTTCTCATGTTCTCATTTGATTGAACTTACCGATTTTAAGACCTTCTTTTTCGCATCCTGCAGCTGCTGCATTTCCTTACCCCAACTTGAAGCTTTATCGGCTGAAACAGCAACTGGCGTCTGCGGGTACGCACTCAGATTCTGCCGCTCTGGCGTGGCCAGCTCGTCAGGTCACTTTTTTGTAGCGCACTTCCGGACACCGACTTGCAATGCATTTGCCGGTGGGCAGCGAAATCGACGGCAAGCCGTTGTTCTGTGCTTCCATTTTAGTATGTTGACGTTTAGCGTCGTGATTCCAATGCTTCATTCATAGTTTCGTAGCATGCGTCGACCGTTAAAATTGGGATTTTGAAGGAATCCGGCGTCGCCGGATGTTTCGGCTTTGCGCAAGCTCAGGGTTGAACGGATGACCATGAACCCTTAGAAAAAAATGTTCCTTGGACCACCCCCGACACGGCTACCTAGTGTAAGTATGGGCTAAAGTTTGTCCCTTAGCTTGTAGGAGCGTTTGAAGCAAAATCACTCATTTCCCATAGTAATTTCCATGTAAACTTTAACCCCCGAGCGACAAGCCAGTTTTCAACCAAATGAGCTCAAATTTGGTGTGAGAGTCCCTATGGGTACCCTCTACAAGATGGACCTTATTTCAGTCGGATCCGAGCACTTTCGAAAAAAATGACCCACCCTATTGGGTACTCTACATAGGTCTTATCGAGACGTTCGTAGAAAGCGTCTTTTTCGTCATCGGGATTGTTGTTCGCCTTGATTCTCAACACGCAAATGTGGCCAATGATCATCTGCCACAGGATGACTCGGTTCTGTAATAGAAGTGATACTTGAATAAGTTGTTGGCGATGAGGTCAATCGCCCTGAATTCTTGCTCTCCTGAACTGGGCCACCGAACTTCCAAGATGGTGGCCATATTCAGGTTCAGTCACGTGCAGGCTCTTGAAGAGTTGTTTCATGAAGTTCTACTTTTGTTTTTCTGAGTTGGTGATTTCTTTGGTATGCCGCCTAACCAAGGTCTGTGAATGATGCAAAAAGTAAACATTTGAACACAATACTTACGAAAATTCTCTTCAGCAGGTTCAGCGCTTCCTTGCTGTCGGTTATCCACAGTCCCACCAGATGTCGCGACAGCTGCCGATGGGTGGCCATGGTGGTGTCGTGCGACGGCGTGTACAGCGCCACCAGCAGGTGATGACACAGTGCGGCCTCGTCGAGCGCTAACGTTTGCATTTGGTTGGAGATCGCCGTGTCGCCTTCCTCGATCAACGCCCGCATAACTAGCCCACTACCCTTGACGATGGCCAGCGACGGATGCTGGAACAGCTTGTACAGTGTCCGGCCACGGGTCGCCACCATCTCCAGCAGCATGTCAAACTGCTTCCCGTCCGTAGTTTCACTGTACGGAACGCACAGGGCAAACGTGAGAAAGTCCAGCATGGCCGACAGAACCAGCGCTCCCGAGCCGAGATTTACGTGCTTCGTCCACATGTCCAACAGCTGCTCCAAAAAGCCCTTGGAGTGCAACAGCGACGATTTGTTCATTTGCTCTTGCTTGAGGTCGTACTCGGCGTGCATCGGATGCATCAGGGCGTTGATCATGTCGATCGAGGCGTACGTCACGGCCAGATTATTACGCTTCAGGGCGTGAACCACGCGCAGCCCGATGGCCTCCCGGAATCCCGGCTGGTTGGTGAAGGCCGCAAAGCCCACTTTACTGGCCAGCAATCGTCGCAGCACGTGGAAAGACGCCTCCAGATCAACGTTGTTGAGCTGGTTCAAGTCTTCCTTCCCGGCACCGACCAAGGCCTGCAACGCACCACCAATAAGTCGTTCTTTGTTTTCGGAAAACAAGCTCTGTAAGTAGATAGCAACAATCAGAAATAATTCAACCCAACAACAAATCAATCAACTCACCTCCTGCGTGACGCTGTAGTTCAGGCCGCTGTACGGAACGTTCGCGTTGAAGCGCTCGAGCACGTCGAACCGCTTCACCGGGTACTGGTAACAGTTGATGATGTACTTCAGCAGGATCGCCTCCGACTCCTCGTCCACGGGTGCCGTCAGCGGACCGACCCGCTTGCCACGCGGCGTTCTAGTGATGCGCACGTGCACGTCCTGGTTGCCACACGAACGCACCGAATCCAGCAGCGTGGCCAGCAGCGAGTCACTGGAAGAAGCAGCAAAACTCTTCATTTCAAATAAACCAAGAATCACTTATAACTCACCGATCATTCGTCAGATACGACCTCGTCAACCCGTTCTTGTACTCGATCGAGAATTTCTGAATATTATCGTCGCACCGGATGAGGGCAAAAATTTCCCCCAGCGGACGCAACGTGCACACACTGTACGTCTGCGGATCGCGCTCCAAAATAGTCGTATCCGTGAGGCACAGAATCCTCCGCATCGGCTCCGAGTGACGGGGTGTAATTTTTTGCACCATAAACTCCGACAGCGAAGTCTGGTGCTGATCGCCACTGAATTTCCCGAACCGCTCCCGCTCGAACTGATCGATCGAGATCTGGTTCTTCAGCACCTTAATCTCAATCCCCAGGTTCTGCTGGGCGTTGGTCACAATCATCTGCACCACGTCAAGATGGTTCGCGACCCGGAACAGATGCAGCCGGCTGTGGCCACCGTACGCCAGCACGATCCCGTTGCTGTAGTCCTGGATGCCGATGATGCCGTCGATGTCCTTGTAGTTGTAACTGGCCAGTACGGTGTTGGTTGTGGGGTCAAGTTGATCCAACGAACAGGGTGTCACTTCCAGCACCGTTGGCAGCGTCGTGCCCGACCAGTGGTGCTTGAAGGCGTCAAATTTCTGAAAAACATCAGAGAAATTGAAGATTTTTTTTTAATTTTTTAACTCAACGAGATTGCATTGAAAACCAAAGTCAGCCAATTTTGTAAATATATATGTTTATGTATATATTTTTGAATGTGGTTTTGTAGTATCAGTTTAATTTCAGCAGGTTTGAACTGTCTCTAACTAAGCATTAAGTTTGTACATTCTATTTAGTCGTAATATCACAAGATTTTCTTACAAAATTCTTACAAATAAAAATATCTTGATGATACTTTTAAAAATAGAATAAGTACCTAATAGAAGAGGGTGGCGATTCCAGTGATTTTTTTTTTAATTCTACCGTCTGAGTGGCTATCCACACAAGAATGGAATGTACATAAACTCAAACCCCGATGGTTTGACACCAACTGTTGTCAAACGAACGGGGTTACATTATAGTTTGACACCCCTTTTACACGGAGTTCACACACACTACCAAACGTTTGTTTTGATAGTGTGCGTGAGCGCAGTGTAAAAAGTGACAGTTCGTCACTTTTTAGTTTGACTTTGACCAACCAACGGGGTACAAACTAAAAACGTTACTTAATCCACCTTTAGGTGGTTGGTGCCTTCCTCACATTCATAAAGTGAATACACTACACAGCGTATAAATAACACTAATTTTTATCAAAATATCTGAGATCAAGCCTCAAAAAAAGTGTATTGAAAACACTAAAGTACTTATAACTTTTGATAGGGTTGTCAGATCTTTAATCTTTTGGACGCGTTGGAAAGGTCTTTCAAATACCTTTCTAACAATATATAGCATCTTACAAAAACCACCCTTTTTACAATCTTCCGAAGTTCAGCTAAAACCGTTTTTTAGCATAACTTTTGAAGTATTTTTCAAAACTTCATAATATTTACAAGACTTTATGTGGGACCCCAAGACGGATCGAATGAGATCAAAACAGTCTAAATCGGTTCTGCCAGTCCGGAGATAATCGAGAGCATATTTTTGGGTGCACGGACTCACATGGGTTCGTTCAAATATTACGTCCAGAGATTTTCAGGATTTCAGACCCTCCCCCCCCTCCCCCCTGTCACGCACTTTTCCTATACCTTTAACATTGGCTGTCACAAACCTTAGAACCCCCCCCCCTCCCCCTATTCATGGACGTAATTTTTGAACGAACCCCATCCAGACACACGCACAGACATTTGTTCAGAATTTGATTCTGAGTCGATAGGTATACGTGAAGGTGGGTCTAGGAGGTCGAATAAAGAAGTTCATTTTTCGAGTGATTTTATAGCCTTTCATCGTTGAGGTAAAGAAGGCAAAAAGTGACCAACCACCGGGGATTGAATGTATTCGAAAATGGCTGTCTTGGTAAATATTTTTTTAATCGATTAAGCTGCCGTTCTACGCATAATTGTCCCATGTTCAAAAAAGTGCAGCTGAGAAAAACGCGATTGAAATTTTTCGACCGTTTTTTGTGTTTCTACGCATAATTGTCCCGTGGGTCCCTATTCACCCCATAAGTCCCTAATCATGCCAGTTAGCAGTTTACCACTCTTATTTGTAATCCTCTTGCTATACAATAGGTAAACAAGACACAATACTTAGTAAAACTGCTAATTTCGAGTAAGAAAATACTTGGTGGGACAATTATGCGTAGAAGTACAACGATGGGACAAACAGACTTGATGTTGTTTTTATGAGTTTCCGAACAAAGTACCCGATTTTATGTGTTTTTCTTAAAATGTCGTAATGTCAAAATCGTCCAAAACTGACATGGGACAATTATGCGTAGAACGGCAGTATAGCTTGGTATTAAAATTGTACAGTTTCATTTAGTCGTTAAAAATTATGATAAAAAAAATTAAGACGACTACAAAAAACTAACGTTTTTTTTGTGAGCCGTTCTCGAGTGAGTCTTAAGTCACTTTAGGTTCAATTTTGAGGAAAAATTGCCAATTTTCAAATTTCAAAAAGATTGAGTCATAAAAATTTCAGCATTTTTGTATGACCCAATCTCACCCCCAAAGTCATTTCTGTTTAAAACTTGTATGAATGCCTTATATTAGAGTACTATCTGCAATGGCTTCCCTTTGCAGATAGTTTGAATGTAAAAATACGAAGGATATTAAAATTGTAGAAGTGCTGATATGCCGTTACGTTAGGTGACCGATGGTAATACATGCTTTTCTCCTACTATCCCAATTTTGCAATATTTTCAATTTATAGTCCAAAAGCATGTTATTTGTATTTTTTTCGAATAGTAGAATGAATCGTCCCAAGTGTTAGTACACAAACATTCAACTAATGCGCCGTCGTGCAACTCTAAAGTCCGAATAAAACCTTCTTTTGTGTGTCTTTCAAAGCCAAAACAGAAAACAAAATTAATAAACAAGCCCCTTCGACCGCGCCGCAATCACTCACATTGGACCCGATCTGCCCCAGTTCGCTGCCGGTGGCGGTGGCGACGCTGCACGGCAAACATTCGGTGACCCTCGGTTGCAACAGCAGCGACGACACTAGGATCCTAATCCAACCGTTTAGCCTGACATTCAACGCGGGTGACGACAACGATGACGATAACCGGAAGGACTCAGTAGGACATTCTACATCATCCTGCAAGCAGAAACAGAGCCCAGAAGTGGGCGGGTTCAGTTAGACCGATCGGGAGTGGGGTGGGGGAGAGGATCGAAATGTGTGACTAATTTTGTTCCGGAATGCCAGGCTAAACGGTTGGAACTCTAGGGTCCGCCAAACGAACAGAAGGAGAGAAAAAAAAAGCGAAACGTAACGTGATGGTTGGCGATTACGCGCTTCCGGTACGTACCGTAATATGCTTTGGTTTGTCGGAAAATTCCTTGTAATACTTTAGCAGTGAGGTGAGGATTTCGCTGCGGTACTCCGACGAAAGCTTGATCGTGTCGACCTTTTTGTCCTTGCGTAGATTCAGCACAAACTCGTACGCGGTCTGAAAATCAAAGTGTTTAGTAAAGTTTACAGCTTTCAGATCAGACCAGCAACACTCACATTCCCCGACTTGTTGGGCAGCACGCTGACCACTTCGTTGTACTGCCACCGGTTGGTGAGATCGAACTTGTCCAGATTGTAGGTGGAAACGCCGGTGGAACCGATCGAGAAGATTCGCTTGTACTTGCCCTTCCACGAGTGTTTCGTTACAAGAAAGCACTCCAGATCGACATTTTCCCGAGCGCCCGACGCAGCCGAAGCCGCTGTCGCGGAAGCCATTTCAGCTGCTGATAATCAGGGCCACCGCCGCTGCTGAGTCATAAATGATGCCCCTCCGCCGTGCGCGTTAGCTAAGCTCGTATGTCGTTTTTACGGTCAATTTGCTATAGCTGATAGTGTTCGCTGCCTTCTCTGTCGATGCCGATTAGTGGTACAATTCTGCTGGTTTCTCTTACGCGATGATCATCGTCGAGCTCAGAGGCATTCCATGATGCTGTAAAAAAGAAATGAAAAAAAAACATGGTTAAGCTAACCGCAAGAGAAGCCAATGCGGGAAGAAAAGTGCAACCGAATCAGTTTGACCGTCGACGACGTGAGAAGATAAAAACTGGAGCAACATTTGAAAGGGGCGGTACGACATTGCTCTTACGGCCTTTCGTCCCATTTAAACGCGTGTAATGAAAGGCCGTAAGAGCAATGTCGTACCGCCCCTTTCAAATGTTGCTCCAGAAAAGAAACATTTCCACAGAGCAAATCAACACAACTAAATAAAACGACCGACATGGCGTAAATACTATCGATGTGTTGTTTATATGGCCACACAATGCAAGTTTCTGTCCGTGGGACTAATCACAATTTCGCAAGCCATAATCAAACGATTGTTACAATAATATTGCACTTAACCCATAATCCCCAAAAAACCAATACAATTTGTTTTTATCCCAAAACTGATAACAAAAACAGCACTATCAAAACACAATCCAAGTAACCAGAGCACAAAACAGAGAATGCAAAAAAAAAATCTGATTAGCAAAAGGGGAGTCAGCAGCAGCAGAAAAAAAGCGAAAGAAAAATCTTCTCTGCCCGAGGAGAAAAAAAAATGTCCAAACGTCAAAGTGGTTGCAAAATTGCACTTTTTCCGCACAAAAAACACCCCCGAGTAGCAAATTTCAGCACCCACGAACGTAGAACCTCGTTGCCCACAAAGTGCGCATACTTTCAGAGCGAATCCTCACCGAAATTTAGCCAAATTTTCGAAATTTCTACGCGCACTAAAACGGGCTAATCTGGCGAAAATGAAAGAAGATTCCGAACTTTTCATGACGAGGCGAAGGAGCGATCGGAGTTGTCGGTGAGTGTGTGTGTGCGCGGCGGATGACGTTTGGCTGTTATACAAAGTAGGGTACCTTTGAAAAGAAAAGTTGAATTTCGTAGAACAGTTTTTGTTTGCAGCGTATTTTACAGATTTTTCGAAAAAAAAAATCACAAATATCTGTATATAACCTACAATACATATTTAAAAAAAAAATTACGCTCAACCCCCGGTGGTTGGTCACTTTCTCGCTTGACACTTTTTTAGATTGTACCCCGTTGGTTGGTCAAAGTCAAACTAAAAAGTGACGAACGTTTGATAGTGTGTGTGAACTCCGTGCAAAAAGGGTGTCAAACTAAAAAGTGACCCCGTTTGTTTGACAACAGTTGGTGTCAAACCATCGGGGTTTGAGTGTATTCAAAAATTTCAGCAATTCGACGTCGTCGTGCTATCTTGTCGCACCCGCCATTTCGACGTTCCGAGAAAACGCGTTTTAATGTTTGACCTTGAATAAACAAAAACTAGAGCACGCAATGTAAACAATAACAAACACGTTTTGTTTGGCTGATCATTCTGTGCATTGTCTCGAAGTTTGGTTGAAATTGGTTGCTGGAGTCCCGAGTTATAATTACAAATGTTTACGGTAGTCTAACTTGTACGTGCGTCAAACGCGTTCTGACCTGATATCCCTTTGGCCAATTGTCGCACTTACATCAATTTTCAGGGAGTGACAAGATAGCACGACATGATTGAAACTTCTTTCGGTTTTTGTTGAAAATCTCAGGATTGAAATCGAATTTTGGGGATCTGTGAAGGTCAAAAGGTGAGGCATTGTGAGCTGCATGGCGTTCTTAACTCAATTTGGCCCAAAATGCACGTACGACAAGTTAACACAATGGCGACGAATTGGGTAATTCTCCGCCAGCTCACACAGCAGTTGCCCCGACCCCTCTTCGATTTGCATGAAACTTTGTCTTAAGGGGACACTTTTGTCCCTGATCACGAATCCGAGGTCCGTTTTTTGATATCTCGTGACGGAGGGACGGTACGACCCCTTCAATTTTTAAGCATGCGAATAAAGAGGTGTTTTTCAATAATTTGCAGCCTGAAACGGTAATGAGATAGAAATTCGGGTCAATTTTTTTTTAAAAAGCGTTGCTCAACTGTAAAAAATTGGAACATGTCATTTTAAGGAAAATTTAATGTACTTTTTGAATCTACATCGACCCAGAAGGGTCATTTTTCATATAGAACAAAATTTTTCATTTTAAAATTTTGTGTTTTTTCGGAATTCTGAGTACGCCATCAAATTGGGCGTACAATTTTACATAAAAGCATAGATAGGTAGAACCATTCATTTACCGACCGGGCGACAAAACTGTGCTGCCTAACTGATGCCAGCAGTGAAACGGGGAACTACAACACCCTGCGCATAATACTGTCAAGAATGTGGAGAACTGATGGTTGGCACGTATATATTATTCATTAAAAATTTAAAATGATTAAAAAAACATGGAAAACAAATCAAAACAATTATGAAAATTCAAGATAAATGCATCCATTAACTAGGATATTTTTTTAAAAGAAGATTAAATGATTTGTGTTTCGTCCGATTGAGTTTACTGGCCTAAGTGTGTGTAGTTTCTGTCCTGTCGGGGGGTCCATCTCCCATTCACGATCTTATTCCGTTAATGTATTTCAGCTAGCTAATTCTTTAAAATTAAGATATGGAAAACTCTATGTCACCATATCAAAACCATACGTTGTCTACGCCATTCCGGTTATGCCTGTGACATAACTACATTGACTTTTTGATTCGAGGTACAGTAAAATAACAAACTGTGTTTTTTGTTTTGCATTTTAAGCAAAATAAGTACATAATTAATACGTTCTGTTTATCTTTAACGTTCGTATTGTTACCACAGACAAACAGACGGGACACTCGAGTGCCGAACCATCGTCCTTCAAAAACGGCTATTTCAAATGCAATTTTGTTTCGGCATCCACTCACCCGGCACTGATGGTGCTGCTGTCGTGACAGCTCGCCCGTCTTTTCTTAGTGTGTGTGATGCGTGTTTTTTTTTTGTTTTTAGGTTGAGCGTGAGCACGTGTGAGGCAGCAAATGAAAACAAAAAATCCAAATCCACACTGAAATAAATATCATGATTGATGCTATTAGTTTCACATATAGATTTTTGCAGAGTGCCTCTGCATTTGATCGGTATATGCGCTGCACATAAACATTAAGAGCACTGCATATACATGGATACAAATTCGAATAAGCTAAAACTTATAGAAAGTATGCGTACGTACAGTAAAAGTTATATGCTATGCTCACAGATTGAATGATTTGGCGATATGCACTTACATATAACTTGCATGCGCTGAAATCTTAATTTTTAATATTTTCTTCATTTGATTTTTAATAGTACTACATTTTAATTTTATTTGGTATTCCTTAAGTTGAATTGCTGTTAAAATTTTCTTTCAGCTTAAACAAAATGTTAAAAATACTTTTTATTATTTATTTTTACAATCATATACATACATTAGCATAAAAAATTCAAACACTAAAGCATTTTTCTCATCCCGAATCTGGCCACCTTGTCAAGAATCTGCTCGAAATCTCGCTGGTAGTCGAACCCGTTCGTGTGCATATCATCCTCAGCGTCACATGACCAGGAAGTACTGGGCCAGGTCCAGATCGCGGAGAAGGTTAGCCACAGGTTAGCCACCGTGTTACGATGCTCGAGCTGCCGCTAAGCCAGGAGCCAGGAGTGTAGTCAGGGCGATGGTTCGGGTCCGCTGCTCCCTGGCACTCATGTTTATAGTTATTTGACCGCGGCGTGTTGAAGAGTTGGGACCAAGGTCGGGACATTATCCGGATCGTCGACTTTTCGCCGTCTGCTAATTTCAATTGGTGTGACCGCAGCTTGTACTATGCCACGGTGGGTGGCGAAACTCGTTTGTGGAACATCTCCCCGGGCGCCATCGTCCTGAATCCGCTTCTTCACGCGAGTTGACCGTTTAATCGAGGCCTGCGCCGCCTATATTGCAGCCACTTCCTCATGCAGTCTCTAAATCTCTTCCACCGCCAGTGCTTCTTTGTTATAAACACCAGCTCAACTTCCGGACCCACCAAGCCGACGCTCCCCTCTTCGACGGCGGAGGACGGTGGGGTTTCCCAGTTCCCAGAGTTCGCGGGACCGCGAGCAAGGTTCCCGGACGCCGGACATTATCGTCGAAGCTGGAAGAAAAGTAAAATTTGAAATCTTGCCGAAACAAGGATAACCCGAGATTAACGTTTGCTTTAAAGAGGTTTCGGGGAGGCCGGAATGAAACACGCGGTTAACTTAGCGAAAAGAAAAATAACGTGTAATCTCTTTGTTGTTTGGTTACAGAGTGGTAGCGGAAGTGCAGCTGTCAAACAGCAGCAGCCCGCGTGTGCCCAGTGGGCTTGAGCGTCGTAGGGGCGAACAGAGTGCGGTGGTTGCCAACTTATCACCCCTGCTCAATCACAGCACGTCTCCTCCAATCCCAGCTTGGCGCGAAGATCCTTGAAGACAGCTGCCGGTAGACCTTTGGTCATGATGTCCGCTTGTTGCTCTGCCGAGCGCACGAACTTGATCTCGATCGTCCTCTGCTGCACCAGCTACCGCAGGAAGTGGAACTTGGTGTCCACGTGCTTCAGGCGCTTGCAGTCTCGGGAATCCTCGGCAACCCTAATCGTGGACTGGTTGTCCTCGAACATCGGTACGGGACCGTCCACTGGCTTGCTCAGATCGTCCAGCACGCGTATCATCCACAGAGTGTGGCACGCCGCCGTGCAGAGTGCCGCGAGCTCCGCCTCCGTCGACGACAGAGACACCGTCTGCTGCTTCCTCGTCAACCAGCCGACAGTACATCCGAACAGCTTCACCACGCAGCCCGTGATCGAACGACGATCGGTAGTGTCGTTCGCCCAGTCCGCGTCGCTGTACACTTCCAGCAGTGGAGGGTCCTCCACGGCCTTGTACACCAGACCGACGTCCAGTGTCCCCTTGATGTACCGCAGCATCCGCTTCAGATGGACCCAGTGTTCATCCGTCGGACAAGACTGGAACTGACTGAAGTAGTTCACGGCCGCAGCGAGATCCGGTCTTGTTGTGAGGGACGCGTACGTCAGACAACCGACCAGCTCACGGTAGGGCTTCGACGTTCTCTGCTTCTCCTCTCCTTTCACCAGCCTCAGCCGGTGCTCCATCGGTGTCGAGATCGGCTTGCAGTCGTCCATCCGGAAACGCTTCAGGAGGCCATCGAAGTAGTCGCGCTGACTGATCTTCAGAACTCCTTTCAGCTTGTCACGTTCAAAGCGCATTCCTAGGAACTGCTTGATCTCACCTTCGTCCGTCATCTCGAACTCCTCGGTTAGCTTCTGCTTGACCGCCTCCAGCACTTTCAACGACGTTCCGGCCAGGAGGATGTCGTCGACGTACAGTACCAGGATCAGCTTCTTGTCTCCAGCTCCTCGGGTGTAGAGACACATGTCGTTGGCGCTCCGGACGAATCCGAGTTTGCTGATGAAGCCATGGAATCGGTCGTTCCACGCTCGGGACGCTTGCTTCAACCCGTAGATGGAACGGTTCAGCTTGCAGACTAGGCCATTCCCCTGCTGAAACTCTTCCGGCTGGGTCATGTAGATCTCTTCAGCTATCTCGCCGTTCAGGAACGCGGTTTTAAGGTCCATCTGGTGCACGAACATCCGATTCTCGTTGGCCAGCGCCAACACCGCCCGCAGCGTGTCCAACTTCGCCACCGGAGAGTAGGTCTCGGTGTAGTCGAACCCGGGCTTCTGCGTGAAACCTCTGGCGACCAGTCTCGCCTTGAACCGGTCCGGTTTCTCAGCGTCGCCCCGCTTCACCTTGAACACCCACTTGCAGGTAACGGCTTTGCGTCCTGCAGGCAACTTCACCAGCGTCCAGGCGTTGTTGCGCTTCATGGAGTTCATCTCGTCTTGCATCGCAGCTCTCCACTCGTGCCAATCGTCCCGCTTTTTCAGCTCAGGAACCGAACTCGGGATGTCCTCGATGAAGTTCATCGCGTTGAGTGCAAAACTGGCGTACTCAACCTCGAAATCCTTGTGCCAAGCGGGAGGGTTCTTCGGTCTTTGAGGTCGGCCGCTGCCATCAGCTTCCTCAGCTTCGGGTTCATCGGCAGCACTGCTGAACTCGTCTTCCGAAGTCTCGTCTCCATCGTCGGCACAGCTCGCGTCATCGACGCAGCTCTCTTCATCGGATTCAAGTGGCACAAACTGCGAGTCGGGTTGCGCGACCTGCTGCTGCACCGCGACAGACTCCACGAAGTCCACGTCGCGCGCCGTGACGACCGTCCGTTTCTTGGGGTCCCAGACTCGATACCCGTTGTGTGAGTACCCGACGAGCGTTCCTTTCCACGCCTTGTCGTCTAGCTTTCGGCGCAACTCCTTCGGGACGTGGACGAACACATCGCTGCCAAAAACACGAAAGTTCGACACGTCCGGCTTCTTGGACTCCCACAACTCGTACGGCGTTTTCTTCATCTCGAGAGCAGCGGTCGGGCTTCGGTTCGTCAGGTAGGCCGCCGTCAGCATAGCTTCCCCCCAGAACTTCTTGTCGACGCCAGCATCAGCAAGCATCGCCCGCGCCTTCTCGACTAGCGTCCGGTTCATGCGCTCGCTCAACGGGTTCATCTCCGGCGTGTAGGGGACAGTAGGCTCCATCCGGATCCCCTTTTTCTTGCAGAACCCCTCGAAGCGCTTGTTCCGGTACTCGCCGCCGTTGTCGCACTTCAGCCGAGAGATCGGTCGCTCGAACTTCGCCGTCACCAAGGCCTCGTACTCCTCGAAACACTCCATGACCTCGTCCTTCGAGCGAATCAGGTACACCATCACGAAATGGGTCCAGTCGTCGATGAACGTCACAAAATATTTCATCCCGTCGAGTCCCTCCGGCGATACGGGACCACACACGTCGGTGTGTACCAATTCGAGCACTCGCGACGATCGACGACCTTCACGCGGTGGGTGAGGCTTCCGCGTTTGCTTGCCGACGACGCACGATTCACACACGACGGTATCGTCAGTCCCGGCGGTACTGAGGTCGAGTCCGGATACCATCTCCTTCTGCACCAGACACTTGAGGCTTTGCTCGTTCAAATGTCCAAAACGACGGTGCCAGAGCACGAACCCCTTCCGCACGCGACCGCACGTCAACAGCGAAGAATCGTCCGTACCGTGCCGAGCCAGAAAGTTCATTTCGTACAGCTTGTTCTGCACAGTAGCACACGCGACGATTTCGGAACCACTGTACACTGTCGCTTTCCCGTCTTCGAACACGACGCGCATCCCGGCTTGTTCAACGCGCAGCACCGAAAACAAATTGCAGCGCAACTTCGGCACGTACAACGCGTCTTGAATCGTGCAGTTCACTCGCTTACCGTTCACAACCGCAACCACCTTCACTGTGCCGGAGTGCTCCGCCTGGATCGTTTCACCGTCCTTGGCCACCGCGATTTCGATGGGCTTCTTCAGACGATGCAGCTCACAGAACAGTTCCTTGTCCCGCACGAGGTGGTCCGTCGCACCGGAATCGATGAACCAGCGCGTCCGCGCCTGCTGGGGGTTCGCCTCGCTCACGAAGCAAACTTCCTTCCGGTTGCTGCCGGAATCCGCCACGTTCGCCTTCGACTTCTGCTTCCTCTTGCTCTGCTGCGGCTTCTTCTTCTCGGGACAGTCGGCCACCCGGTGGCCCTCCTTGTTGCAGCCGAAACACTTTTGCTTCTTCTGCGGCTTCGCCCCGTGAAACGCAGCATCGCTCTGGGACGGGGTGGGCGATTCGATGCCCTTCTTCGTCTCTTCGTCCAAGAGCCGGTTCTTCACAAAATCGAGCTTGAGGTCCTCCTGCGACATGGTTTCTAGCGCCGTCACAGTACCGGAGAACGCCGATCCCAACGAGATGAACAGGTGGCAAATCACGTCGATCTCCTCCAGCTTCGCGCCGGCGGACCGGTACTCCCGGATCAACTTCTCGAACTGCAAGAAGTGTTGCTGCAGCTTTCCCCCATCGTAGCGCATCGTCACGATCTGCCGCTGGATCCGCATCCGGCTCGCGACGCTCTTCCGCGCGTGGATGTTGTGCAGCTTGTCCCAGATGTCCTTCGGGGACATGTCCTCCTCCAGGTGGTCCATTTGCGCATCGCTGATCCGCGCCATCAACTGCGAACGGCAGTGACGGTCCTTCTTGATGCGCTTGTCCAGCAGCTTCATCCGGGCCGTCTTTTCCTCCGGCTTTTCTCCCGGTTTCTCCTTCAGTTCCGCCACGTCGCCCACGTCCGACCGCACACATTCCAAGAGCTCGTGCTCCTCCAGGAACGATAACATGCGGAGACGCCACGGGTTGAAGTTGGACTCATCCAACATCGGCACCTGCACCGGAGCGGGTTTTGCGTCCGTCATGACGCCCGACGATTCCGCGCACTTTTCCGTTTGACCGTAAAACGCGACTTGGGCCCACAACCTAAAGAGGTTTCGGGGAGGCCGGAATGAAACACGCGGTTAACTTAGCGAAAAGAAAAATAACGTGTAATCTCTTTGTTGTTTGGTTACAGAGTGGTAGCGGAAGTGCAGCTGTCAAACAGCAGCAGCCCGCGTGTGCCCAGTGGGCTTGAGCGTCGTAGGGGCGAACAGAGTGCGGTGGTTGCCAACTTATCATGCTTACCTTTGCTGGAAGATTTAATTAATCAGACCGACCGATTATGCACAAAAAACTACTTTTTAAAAGAAAACTTTTCAAAAGAAAACCCGAGACCGAACTCGTTTTATTCCACCGTGGCCATCTTGTTCAATTATGCACGTTTATGCACATCGCATACACTCGCATACGCGCACATCGAGCATGCACTCATAAATGTTGTGAGCATTGCATATATTTTTTATGAGTAAAAGCATACTGCAAAAATCTATAGTATTGCGCATATAAAACTTATATGCGATGCTCACAAGGGTTATTTGCGTAAACAATATTTTTTATCTAACAGTATGCAAGCTCGGTTATGTGCAGTACGCATATAAAATCTATGAAGATGTTTATTCAAATTTATATGTGGAGCATATGAGGTTCAATATGAAAGATCATAGTTATTATTACCACAGACAACAGACGTTTAGGCTCGATTCTTCCCTTGTGTAAATCGTTGCTACAGTTTTTTTAGTTGTGGCAATCCGTTTGTGGCGCTGCAGTCGCTTTGCCCTGACACATTGCCCGCTGTCAAAATATCGCTTTCCGCCTACTGTCATTTTCCATTTTGTTTGTTTTCAACGTTTGTAAAGTTTGTTCTAGATGAAAAGTTGATTTCAGCCGATTTCATCAAAATCTCTCGCGCTTGCAGCTGCTTGACAAATATGAGGCAACCAAAGTGGCCAACCTGGTTCCTGAACCGATTTTAGCCCCGACGGATTGCCGATTGGAGTACGGCGTCGTTATAGAGGAGGTGTGCAAATGACCGACGTTCCAATCAAGATCCCGTCGGTAAATACGGTCGCCCGGTGTCATCATCAACGCAACGGAAGCTGCCACACTCCCCCCGCACCCAATTTTGATTTTATTTGTGTTCCTTGTCAGCATGATTCGCAAAATGACCTCTATGACGGGGCTACGCTTCTTGAACCTGGTGCCACTCATGGAAGAGGATGGGAAGGGGAAGGTGTGGGGGTGTTTGAGGATCGCTTGCACTGGAAATCCGATGGGGGAAACTGACGCGCCGGGGAGAACATTAAAGATTTTGGCCTTTGGTATGGCGACGAGGGTTCGCCGGAAGTGGCGGCACTTGAAGGTGGGGTGGGTTTCGAGGGCGTTGAAGAGGTTGGTGTCTTGGAGGTGAGGGTTGAAGTGATCGTGGTAGCTGGTTTGTCGGTTCCGGAGATAATCTTCGGAATGCGGTCGTTTGGGGTCAAAACGTTTACGGGGTTGGCCGAAACGCTCCGTCTCCTCCTCCTTTTCGCTCTCCTCTGTTGGTTTTGTTTATAAACACAACCAGCAAGAATTTGACAGCCTCAAGCGCGGCCTTGGATGCTGTGTTTAAAAAAGCATCAGACTAGACTATTTTTTTAATATCGATAATTAAATGAAAAAAAAAACTTCCATGTGCTCGTAAATCGTGTTAATTAATAATTAAAGTAGATTTACTATAGCATAAAAACATAATCTTTACCTATTTACATTTTTTTCGAAAAATTGAAATAATATATTTTTTTAATATTTCTGGGTGATGCATTTTCAAACACACCTTCTCAGAAAACCATCATGGCTGATTTAGAGAGTGGCAATAGGCTAACAGATGGCGCTAGTAGATTAGCAGGATGCGGCTGCCATGTTTTTACACACGATTTTAAAATTATTTTGTACTAGCCGCTACGTCTGTTGTCTGTTACGCTGATTTGAGATACAGTTATGTGCAGTTGACATTTAGAATCAATCATGATTTTAGTTTCAGTGCAACGGTAATCCACTATCCAGACTTTGCGGGTCAAATTTGGGGAAGTTTCGGCCAGAGTCAGATGAGCGTCTGACTAGCGAGGGCATACCCTTTACCCCACTATTAACCAGAAAGACCTGCTCCACTGCGGAGAAAGCCGGATCCTGTGGTGGAGTCATCTCCTTCGGAGCAACCTGCTTATCCTTCGCGGACTGCTGCTCAGATTGCTGCTGCTGGTCGTCCTTTTGGCATTTTGACGATGTTGCGTCGATCGTGAGCGCCACTCTTCGCGATTTTTTTCGTCTCATTCGGCCCATTTGGTTTTGTTGGCTGGCAACATAATTGCGCCGTGGACACGCTCCCTGCAGATGTTTCCAAACGCCCATCGTGGGGATCAATTCCGTTAGTTTTGAATTGGATTTTCCTATTCCGGCGGCCACTACTGGTGTTTTCGTGACCGGGATATCTTGTTGATGATGGTGTCAGGTGTAATGGTTCATGTTTTCGGTGGAGGAGGAATCTTATACGGAACATGCAAGCAACGGGGAGGACCAGTGGTGTGGTTTCTGTCATTGTGTTTGTCTTGCATCGCTGCAGGTGCTGCCACATGATTTGCCTCATGAGGTTCTGCCATTGGAAACGGAACCGACCCACCGTCATTTTCGGCCGTCGGTCTTGATTTATTTATTTTGATTTTGTTACTGATGATCAGCAACAACAACATTATTTCGAATCAGCTGTTAATGTTTACAATCGTTAAGGCTTGATTGTCTCACGCATACACTGACATGACACATGACAGTAATGGGTTTGTATTGGTGTGTTTGGGCTGCGCTTCGGAATAAGCTCACCAGGCAGCGCTGACGTCGCCGTGATTTGGAGATTTGATGAAGGACGATGGATTTTAAAAATAATTTGTATGGAGAGTCACGTCTGTTTGTCTGTGTTGTTACCATGCATACAAGTGAGTAGAGTAGAATGAATTAAAGCATTTCAAAAGTGCTTTAATCGAGGCTTTAAAATTGTTGTTTACTGAATTATGGCGACGATAACCGAAATTTGATGAATATGCTAAACTATTTTGTTTTTGAAATTTCCTTGGAAATTTCTATTTATTTGCCGCCAAAAAAAAATATTAGAATTTTAGAATTTCTGTCTGTTTGGAAGACTTAAAGTTAGTGCACAATGGTTTTTGATTTTTTTACAAAAAAGTTTTTTTTGGTTCATCCACAAACATTCTCATGTTTGTAAACAAACGACGCCATATTGCCCATGTTGTTTGGTAGCTCACAACAGGCCAGCGCCGGGGCCCTGGATACACACACACACACACACACACACACACACACACACACACACACACACACACACACCACTACGACACTGCCGATGGACAAAAAACCGTTGTTGTTACCGCGGGAGTTCCGCAGGGATCCATTCTGGGTTCAGCACTGTGGAACGGAATGTATGACGGAGTGTTGACACTGGGGCTACCCAACGGCGTAGAGATTGTTGGCTTTGCAGACGACATAGTGCTGACGGTAACCGGCGAAAATGTCGAGGAGGTCGAAGTGCTGGCTATGGAGGCAATCGCAATGATCGAGAACTGGATGCTCGAGGTGAAGCTGCGGATCGCTCACCAAAAGACGGAGATGGTTCTGGTTAGTAACCACAAGAAGGTGCAGCAGGCCCAGATACAAGTTGGGGAACACGTAGTGCACTCGAAGAGAGCGCTCAAGTACCTCGGGGTGATGGTGGATGACCGGCTGAACTTCAACAGCCACGTCGATTACGCCTGCGAGAGGGCGGCTAAGGCGATCATGGCACTGTCGAGGATTATGCCGAACAACGCTGGACCCAGGAGCAGTAGGCGCCGCCTCTTGGCAAGTGTCGCGACGTCCATACTTAGGTACGGCGGACCGGTATGGTGGACGGCGCTGGGGACGAAGCGAAATCGAGCGCTGCTCGACAGAACGCAGAGACTGATGGCCATGCGGGTTGCAAGCGCGTACAGGACCATTTCGTCGGAAGCGGTTGGCGTTATAGCCGGAATGATCCCTATCGGCATCACACTGGAGGAGGACACCGTGCGCTACACCCGGAGAGGCACGAGAGGTATCCGGGAAGCTGCGAAAGCCGAATCGCTGGCAAGGTGGCAACGTGAGTGGGACACCACGGAGAAAGGCAGATGGACGCATCGGCTTATCCCGTCCGTATCCACGTGGGTGAGCAGAAGGCATGGAGAGGTCACCTTCCACCTCACACAGTTCCTGTCGGGTCATGGCTGCTTCAGGAAGTACCTGCACAGGTTCGGACATGCAGAGTCTCCGCTCTGTCCGGACTGCGTCGATTGCGAGGAAACACCGGAGCACGTGGTGTTCAGCTGCCCTCGCTTCGAGGCAGCGCGAAGCGAAATGCTGGCCATTATCGGAGCAGACACCAGCCCGGATAATGTGGTGCGAAGAATGTGCAGCGACATCGCCAAGTGGAATGCGGTCGTCGGAGCGGTGACGCAGATCACTTCGGCTCTCCAGCGGAAATGGAGAGACGACCAGAGGAGGAACGACTAGAAGCCTAGTCGAAAACCCACGAGTGTGGCTGTGAAGGAGAGCACGTTATGATGGTCGGCTCTACCAAATCGGTACACGTCTCGATGGTCACAGGAGTTGAGAACCCACGAGTGTGGCTGTGAAGGAGAGCACGTTATGACGGTTGGCTCTACCAAATCGGTACACGTCTCGATGGTCCAAGGAGAGGGCTGCATATGACTAACCGATCAAAAGCAACGCGATTCTTGGGCGCGGTTAAACCCTCGCATGGACTCATATGTATGTAGAACAGGAAATGGTTCTAGCACCCGGCATGGATCCTGTAAGTAGACTAGTGCAGAAAATGCAACGCCTCCCCCCGAAGTTATACCGAAAGGTGGTCCCGGGGGGAAAAGGGCACGGCGTTCAAGGACTGGTTTAGTGGGTCGGGAAAACTCTTTTGGTTTTCCCAACCCCACACTACCTGAGAAATGAATTCTCAGGTGTCTGATAGCAGATTCCGACCTTGAAAAAAAAAACACACACACACACACACACACACACACACACACACACACACACACACACACACACACACACACACACACACACACACACACACACACACACACACACACACACACACACACACACACACACACTGTGAAGGAGAGCACGTTATGACGGTTGGCTCTACCAAATCGGTACACGTCTCGATGGTCCAAGGAGAGGGCTGCATATGACTAACCGATCAAAAGCAACGCGATTCTTGGGCGCGGTTAAACCCTCGCATGGACTCATATGTATGTAGAACAGGAAATGGTTCTAGCACCCGGCATGGATCCTGTAAGTAGACTAGTGCAGAAAATGCAACGCCTCCCCCCGAAGTTATACCGAAAGGTGGTCCCGGGGGGAAAAGGGCACGGCGTTCAAGGACTGGTTTAGTGGGTCGGGAAAACTCTTTTTGTTTTCCCAACCCCACACTACCTGAGAAATGAATTCTCAGGTGTCTGATAGCAGATTCCGACCTTGTAAAAAAAAAAAAAAAAAAAAAAAAAAAAAAAAAAAAAAAAAAAAAAAAAAACACACACACACACACACACACACACACACACACACACACACTTTTTCTGACAGCATTTCTTCCGAGTTCCGTAATGAGCTTGTGAGTGAAACTGTTATACAGCACTAATCAAATTTGGGTATACTTTGGCGTTTACGTCTAAGCGTACAATGACTAAAAAATCTCTGTCACGTCATAAATGAATGCTCTTGAAGTTGTTTTATTTCTGCTAATTTGACAGCTCCCGCAAGAAAAACAAAAAAACTGTTGTTGGCGTTGTTGTGTCTCCGGGGTATTTTTTTCACCAATCAATCAATTTTTAATTTGTAATTTGATCGCATTTGCTGTGAAAGCAAAATCAAAGTTGCTGACCGCGGATCGTTCGTGCTCTCGGTGTGAAGCGGAGTGTGCTGGGAGGCAATCAGTAAACATGCAAAAGTACGAAAAGTTGGAGAAAATCGGCGAAGGAACGTACGGAACCGTGTTCAAAGGGAAGAACCGGGACACGCTCGAAATTGTGGCTCTTAAACGGGTCCGGCTGGACGAGGACGACGAAGGGGTGCCCAGTTCGGCGCTGCGGGAAATTTGTCTGCTGAAGGTGAGATGAGTATTTTCTGTTTTTGTTGGATTGTGACCGGATTGTGTTTGTTCCGTAGGAGTTGAAACATAAAAACATTGTCCGGCTTTACGATGTGCTTCATTCGGACAAGAAACTGACTCTTGTTTTTGAGCACTGCGACCAGGACCTTAAAAAATACTTTGATAGTTTGAACGGCGAAATTGATCCAGATGTTGTGAAGAGCTTCATGTACCAGTTGCTTCGGGGATTGGCCTTTTGCCACAGCCATAACGTGTTGCACCGTGATTTAAAGCCCCAGAATCTGCTGATCAACAAAAACGGCGAACTGAAGCTGGCCGATTTCGGGTTGGCCCGGGCTTTTGGCATTCCGGTCAAATGTTACTCGGCGGAAGTGGTCACGCTTTGGTACCGACCACCGGATGTTCTGTTCGGTGCCAAGCTGTACACGACCAGCATCGACATGTGGTCAGCGGGTTGCATCTTCGCCGAGCTTGCTAATGCCGGTCGTCCGCTTTTCCCAGGGTCGGACGTCGACGATCAGTTGAAGCGAATTTTCAAGCTGCTCGGAACGCCCACGGAGGACACCTGGCCGGGCATCACACAGCTGTCTGATTACAAACCATTCCCTTGTAAGTCTCGGATCCTAGTGTCGTCGCTCTTCCAACCACAAATAACCTAATAGAGTCCCTCACCCTCTTCCAGTGTACCCACCGACGACGTCCTGGAGCCAGCTGGTGCCCCGGCTCAACTCTAAGGGCCGCGACTTGCTGCAAAAGTTGCTCATCTGTCGACCTACGCTGAGACTGAGCGCGGAACAGGCGATGGCGCATCCGTACTTTACGGAAAACTGAAAGCGGTTATAGCTTGGTGGGCGCCAGCTGTCCCGTCCAGCGTGGCTACCCGGTTGACCGCGTGTACTCTCAGTGTCAGTGCTTTTCCTTGAACCAACTTGTGTGATGTAATTTTAAGTTAATTTTTCGTTACTTATTGTGTTGATTGTTTTTTTTTTCGAATGCTAGTGAGTTTGCTTGAAAAAATCAATACCTCTAACTACAAAATCTATCAACGATGCCATAAATATAAACCAGTTGCATTAGAACGTCAATAATTATTCTGCATTTTCTCCAAAACCGTTTTGTAGCAAACCCCGGTAGTTGTCTCATTCGCTTTGGCAAATATTTTTCTAAAGGATCTTGTCTTACTACTTGAGTCATTTTATAAACAGAGATATTTCCCCTGATCGCATAAATGTCCCATATGCAAAAAAAGGTAAGTACAGGATGTATTCAGCTTTTTTAAAGTTCACATGATTTGAACCAACCTAAATTATATATTCAAAAGTGATGAAAATGCAAATGAGACTTCTATGCGAACAGGGGCAGTAAAGTGGTTTCATCAATTGAATCGTAATTTTAAATTAATTCAATGAACATAGCAATATTTGAAAAAAGTACATAAGTTGACCATCCTCTTCAAATATTTAATCAATAAAAGTAGAGAAACACTTTCGAAAAACGTTTGCAAAAGCAAACTAGTGATGAAATACGACCACTTTCCCTCTTGAGTGTTGTGTAAATAAAGATAATGACACAAACTCTGTCATCATAAATTATCTATAATATAGGATTAATGTAAGCTACTCATGTATCTTGTACCTAATAAAAATATTCAAAACAATCGTAAAAGTTGTGATATCTTGCCACGAAGAAATTTTCTCTTTGTTCCTCACTGCTCTCTTGTAGGATAGCAATTATCTATCGGAATCCATTTTCCCATCCAACAATCGGACGATTTCATGACATTCCTGATGTGACCAAAGAAGCCATTTTGGAACATTGGTTTGCCTATACAAGTCTCCATTCAATTTTGGCAGCTAACTTACATAAATGGCCGGATCCGGTGGTCGTTCCATTTGCGTTATAGAGGTTTTGGGTGACTTACCACGCATAACCTTTGGACGCCTAGAAATGAGCAGAATTTTGCAACAGAGGCCACAAAAGACCCAGGGGTCGTTAAAGTGGATTGCTCTGTTTTTGCATTACAAAAATGGTACCTATGCAAATTCAAAAATCCGAGAAGAGTGTTTGAGAAAATTTATGTAAAAATGTTTCCGACGAATTACGATTTTTCAAAGAAACTATGATAACAATGCTTAAGAGTGCTAATTTTAAAAGTCTTATAAAATTTGCTAAAGCATCGTCTAAGAAACATTGAAGATTGGTCTTTTCGTTCCTGAGCAATGCTTAAAGAGGGATATCAGTCAATGATAGAACATAAAAACAGGTGGGCGACACGACGACAC
>NC_068939.1:100506802-100592525 GCF_016801865.2 Culex pipiens pallens
AAGCAGATTACACGCTAACCAGTCGATCTCAATTTTGAGATGAACGTCGCAAACCGGCTAAAAGTGAAACCACTCAACGTTGAGATGAGCAACTCGATCTCAATTTTGAGATCAGATATGCGATATCAATTTTGAGATGCGTTTAGGACCGGGAAAATCGCCGGGAAAGCAGAAAAACGGTTCTGGGAGGGCACTTTTGGTGTTTATCAAGGAAGATCAATAGAGGAGAAAATCGTGACGTCAGAAATGAACTCAAATCACTCAAAGTTCATTTTGTGAGTGACTTTAACATTTTGGCCTAGTTTGACAGCTACATTGTCCCATGTTTTCTGTGGGAGAGAAAAGGAGGCGAATACTTTATGAAAATCGTACCTTTCAAAATTACTAGCCTCAAAATTGTGTCGCGAGTTGCTTTTCTCCTCTATAAAACGAAGGTAACCCTGAATACATTTTCTTTATTTACAAGGTTTTATAGGGGTTTTCCTTGAGAAATTGTGGCAGTGCAAATGAGTTGGAGAGGTCTTCCGAACCTCCTTTGCGTGTCTTATTGTGTGTTTGGGCGACGTCGTACTCAGCCGGAACTTTGTGAGAGGGAGGGGAGGGGATCCAGCCTCCAGCAAGGGTAACGCCGGAAATTCCTTCTAGGACCGTGTGTGTCACAGCACAGTAAACGCCTTCGTGGGTTGCAGAGTTTTACCGGCGCAGAAACGATCCCGGCAGGGCACTGCGAGGTGTTTGTGGCTGTAAGAAGTCGTGGTTGTCATTTTCGATAACTGTTTAGCACCAAATTCAAAAATACTTACTGCTTGGAGATCCGGAATCAGGCCATTTCGTTGAGGCGGCCGTGTGCTTTTCGATGGCCGAAAACAACAGCCGCAAACGCGAGTACGCGATCTGCCGCGGTGAAAAAAATACCGCCAGGGATGGTTACCGAGGAGGAATCTGAAAATATAATCATAACCTTAAAACGATCCTTACAATAAAGGTTGACGGGTTGAGACTGGAACCAAAGTGGTTCCCTTAATATCCCAACAGCACTACTTTAATAATTTTCTCCGATCACTACGTACAATCCTACGTCTAGTGGAGATGGTTCTTAGGCCGGACGCGTAACCGGAATCTTGATAATTGTTGTTGTTATTGGACTTCGTAGCCTTGAATAAAAGATTAAACTGTTTTACCGAATAAACTTACTTAAACTTCGTATTTCCCGCTCCAGCCGAAAATTAATCGCTGGCCACCGTTTCCGTCACATTTACGGTTCTCTGCCCGATCCGATCTTTTTCGCTGCTTGTTTGTGTCACACTCCCCGCAAATGTCAAAACAGAATAAAAATTGATTTTCGCTAAGTCCAAAATTTGTCAAAAACGACTAAGTTCCATCGCAATGGTGAGTTCGCATTCTCCAACTCAAAATTGCGAATGTAAACAAAAGAAACTGATCTCAATAATTGAGTTGGCAGAATCGATCTCGTTTTTGCTAGAGACCCTAAATAGGGAGACTGGTCTAAGCTTGTTAAATCGATCTGGCAACGTATGTTTTGAGCTTGGCAACACTGATAAGTTTTGCTGGGCGTAAAGGCAAATGCTCGTTTGGATACGTCAAATTCGTGCCTGTTTGGGTACGTCAAATTCACTTCGACCAGTCTCCCTATTTAGGATCTCTAGTTTTTGCGACATTTATCTCAATTATTGCGATCCCCTGGTTTGCGTGTAGTGCTGGATGGTTACTTCACTCAAAAATAAAGTTACCGGTTGAAAGGGTTAAAAGTATCCTTTTAAACGGTACTCGAGATTTACCCTTTGCAAAAGGGTACCTTTTATCCTTTTAAAAGGGTTAAAAGTATCCTTTGAATTCACCTCGCTGGCTTTACCCTTTCAAAAGGGTATTTTCCTTGGTTGCAAACGATGCCAGCGCCGCCCTGCATTTATTAACGGGAACTTCTTCGTGAACTTGTCAAATTATGTGCGTGTGTCAAGTAAACTTTTTAAGATTGCCGGAACTGTTTCGGGAGGATTTCGCCCCAATTCGGTTTGTTGATAGTCGTGGCGGAAGCAGTGTCCTTGTTTAAGTTCCCCGCTACTGACATCGAAGTTGGCTAAGATCACTTATTGTGAACAAGATGGTGAAGCAGTTTCTTCAACTCGGCGGAAAAATGCAAATGAAGCGGAGAGAGATACAGCGGATGGAACTTCCGGAATTGGCATATTTCAGTGTCGCGAGGGTCCGGACCAGCTCGCCAAGCGTGACGAACCAGCCTGGGAGCAACTTCTACAAGTGGTCTTCAAGCATTCCGTCCATTATTAGGATATTCCCGGCGCCGCAGAACTCCAACATCTACTTTGTCCAAAGCAACAGTTAAATCTTCGTCTTTCTCGCTACGGGAGAAATCACCAGAAAACTTACTCCGATATTGTCAGCTGGCGAGTGCGTAGACGTGGTCCCGCGCTCTGCCATTATTTAGGAGAATTTTGCTGTGCTGTAACCAATAAACAGATCTTCCCAAACGGAACCGGTTTTATGTAAGTTCTGAAATACTGAATGATTTCAAAAAAATTAAGTTGACTTTAATTTTCTTTACAGCAGAAAAAGCGCTCGCACAAGCAAACCTGATTAGGCAAGCGAACCTGTCCCAAGTGACGCTCGGAACAGAATCAGGATACAAACGATTTGAAAACCATGAAACTGACGGACATGACCGAATCCCGTTGCTGCCGCATGATCATCAAACGTGACGTGATAGTTTAATAAACATCGTGTAGAATTAGCATGTTTTCATTAATAAAATTTAAAAACAAACTTTTTTCTAAGTGAAATTACTGGTCTTACAAGAAAATTCAACAGATGGCGCCACTGTCTCAAACGAATACATATGACTCATAGATGTCGCTAGTGAGCTCGCTGCTAAAATACCAGTATCCTTTTAAAGGGTAGTGTGCCAGTACCCTTTTGAAGGGTTTCGCCCTCGTACCCTTTCAAAAGGGTGACGACGGGTAAAGTTGAAAAAAGGATAGAAAGTACCCTTTTAAGGGTTATTCTGATTTTGAGTGTTGGGTCTATAAGCTTGTGGGTGAAACCGTTATACAGCTCTAATCAAATTTGGGTATACTTTGGCGTTTACGCCAAAGCGTACAATGGCTGATAAATCTCAGTCGCGTCATAAATGAATGCTCTTGTACACTCAAACCCCGATGGTTTGACACCAACTGTTGTCAAACGAACGGGGTCACTTTTTAGTTTGACACCCCTTTTACACGGAGTTCACACACACTACCAAACGTTTTGGCCGTGTAAAAAGGGACAGTTCGTCACTTTTTAATTTGACTTTGACCAACCAACGGGGTACAAACTAAAAAAGTGTCAAACGAAAAAGTGACCAACCACCGGGGGTTGAGTGTAGTTGTTTTTTTTTCTGCAAATTTGACAACTTCTCGTAAGAAAAACAAAAACTTTTGTTGGCGTTGTTGTGTCTCCGGTTTTTTTCACAAATCAATCAATTTTCATTTTGTAATTTGATCGCATTTGCTGTGAAAGCAAAATCCGCGGATCGTTCGTGCTCTCGGTGTGAAGCGGAGTGTGCTGAGAGGCAATCGGTAAACATGCAAAAGTACGAAAAGTTGGAGAAAATCGGCGAAGGAACGTACGGAACCGTGTTCAAAGGAAAGAACCGGGACACGCTCGAAATTGTGGCTCTCAAACGGGTTCGACTGGACGAGGACGACGAAGGGGTGCCCAGTTCGGCGCTGCGGGAAATTTGTCTGCTGAAGGTATTTATTTAAGATGAGTATTTTTTGTGTTGGATTGTGACCAAATTTTGTTTGCTCCGTAGGAGTTGAAACATAAAAACATTGTCCGGCTTTACGATGTGCTGCATTCGGACAAGAAACTGACCCTCGTTTTTGAGCACTGCGACCAGGACCTTAAAAAATATTTTGATAGTTTGAACGGCGAAATAGATCCGGATGTTGTGAAGAGCTTCATGTACCAGTTGCTTCGAGGTTTGGCCTTTTGCCACAGCCATAACGTTCTGCACCGTGATTTGAAGCCCCAGAATCTGCTAATCAACAAAAACGGCGAACTCAAGCTGGCCGATTTCGGGTTGGCCCGGGCTTTCGGCATTCCGGTCAAATGTTACTCGGCGGAAGTGGTCACACTTTGGTACCGACCACCGGATGTTCTGTTCGGTGCCAAGCTGTATACGACCAGCATCGACATGTGGTCAGCGGGCTGCATCTTCGCCGAGCTTGCTAATGCCGGTCGGCCGCTTTTCCCAGGTTCGGACGTCGACGATCAGTTGAAGCGAATTTTCAAGCTGCTCGGAACGCCCACCGAGGACACCTGGCCGGGCATTACACAGCTGTCTGATTACAAACCATTCCCCTGTAAGTCTCGAATCGTCGCTCTTTCAACCATAAATAATCGAATTGATTCCCTCTTCCAGTGTACCCACCGACGACGTCCTGGAGCCAGCTGGTGCCCCGGCTCAACTCCAAGGGCCGCGACTTGCTGCAAAAGCTGCTCATCTGTCGACCTACGCTGAGACTGAGCGCGGAACAGGCGATGGCGCATCCGTACTTTACGGAAAACTGAAAGCGGATATAGCTTGGTGGGCGCCAGCTGTCCCGTCCAGCGTGGCTACCCGGTTGACCGCGTGTCCTCTCAGTGTCTGCTTTTCCTTGAACCAACTTGTGTGATGTAATTTTAAGTTAATTTTTTGTTACTTATTGTGTTGATTTTTCTTTTTCAAACGCTAGTGAGTTTGCTTGAAAAAACCAATACCTCTAACTACAAAACCTATCAACGATGCCATAAATATGCATTTTCTCAAACACCCAGTTAATATTTAAAAAAAATCTCAACCGTTTTCCCATTTGCTTTGGCCCATTTGTCAAAAGGATATACATGAGTCATTTCATAAACAGAAAAATTGCCCCTGTTCGCATAAATGTATTTAGCTTTTTTGAAAGTTCACATAATTTTAAACCAAAAAAAGTGATGAAAATGCATATGGGGCTTTTATGCGAACAGGGGCAGTAAAGTGGTTTCATTTATTGATCCGTAATTTAAAATGTCAATGAACACAGTAATATTTGAAAAAAAGCAGTTAAGTTGACCATATTCTTTAAATATTCAATTAATAAAAGTAGAGAAAGACTTTCGAAAAACGTTTGCAAAAGCAACCTAGTGATGAAATACGACCACTTTCCCTCTTGAGTGTTGTGTAAATAAAGATAATGACACACACTCTGTCATCATAAATTATCTATGATATAGGATTAATGTAAGCTACTCATGTAACTTGTACCTAATAAAAATATTCAAAGTAATCGTAAAAGTTGTGATATCTTTCCACGAAGAAATTTTCTCTTTGTTCCTCACTGCTCTCTCATCTTGCAGGATAACAATTATTTATCGGAATCCATTCTCCCATCCAACAATCGGACGTTTTCATGACATTCCTGATGATTCTATGACAATTTCCGGAATTACATTTCCCGGAATGGACGTTTTCCGGAATGGACATTATCCGGAATGGACGTTATCCGGAATGAAATTTCCCGGAATGGACGTTTCCCGGAATGGACATTTCCCGGAAAATTAGTTTTTTTATATTACCTGATATGAGAATGAATGAAATCTTGCCTACTCGCTTACTTGTGGTTAAGAATTATTTAGTTTGTACCCCGTTTGTTTCACCTAGTCACATTGAAGGAACTCGATATTTTTTTTAAACAATATAAATATAAATACATGAATGATAAAAAGAAAGTGAAATGATCGGACATGAACAACAGAAGCAAGCGTTGACTATTGAAACAATACTTTATCAACCACCACGAGATGTAACAATGTAGATCGATAGATATTAGACAAACACTAGATGTTTTTAACATTCTTTCAATATGTTGTTATGTAAGAATTTTCTCTTCTTTTGTTAATCATTTGACTTATGTGACTAAATTCTACCAAATTTTTATTGGCAGAACACGTCTTGCAGGGGCAACGAACACAACAGGAATGATTTATTCAACAAATTACATTAAATTAATATCAAGTCAAGGCATACTTGTGCGTATCCTCAACACTCCTCCTCGCATGAGTATCCCTAACGGCTTCAGGCTTCGTTTTTGCGAGTTCCAATGGTCAGGATCTCGATCTCCTCCTGAATCCTGGACAGTTTGTTCTCCTGTTCATCTGGATCAGCCAATCGACGTGATTTTGGCACGGTTCCACTCCGCTCCACTGAACCATTTCGTTTGGTTCGACCACTCACACGCCGTTTGGATGATGCTCGAAAGAAGTAAACCGGTTGTACAACATCCTCATGATACTGGACGATATCCTCCATTTTCCGTTGATCTTGACCCAAACTTGGAGCACCGCTCAATGTATACTCAAATACTTCCCTTTTCTTCGTCTTCTTGCTCCGACGTTTGCTTTCGATCAGGACTCCCACAAACTGCGTACCGATCTCCTTCTGTTGTCCGGAGCGCCACCGACGTTGCTTGAGCCGGTACAGTCCATCGCGTAAAACTGCCACTGCTGCTGTCTCTCCTCGTGACATTATACGGCAGCCATGTTTGCCGAACCGGATATCCGCTCCCTTCACTATCAGCTTAGCCACCGAAATGAGGTTCATCTCGAGTCCCTGGATGTACAACACGTCCGTCAGCTTGATCACCGTTTGCTCTCCGTTGTTGTCCACGCTATTCAACGACACCGTTCCAATCCCTTGGACATCCACCTCCTTACCGTTCGCCAATAGCACTTGTCCTCTGGGGGCAGGTTTCAGCGTATCGAAACAAGCCTTCACGCAGCACACGTGGGAGCTGGCTCCCGAATCCACGATCCATTCTTGCCGTTTGCTGTTGTCCAATACAAAAGCATACGATTTCTTGACACTAGCGCTGGCGTTGACTTCCACGTCGTCATCACTCATCTCGGCTGGACAATCCACTTTCCTATGGCCTTCCTTACCGCATCCGTAGCAGATCAGCTTCCTCTTGAATGCCACCTTATACGCAACTGTCGTGTCACCTGCTTCACCTTCGTTCATCTTGCGCTCCTGGTCCAGAATTTTCCCTTTCACGTAATCCAGCTTAAGATCCTCGTCCTTCATGATCAGCAAAGCAGTCCGGACTTGGTCGTAGCTCATCGGCAAGCTTCGCAAGAGCATCGCAACCTGTACATCCTCACCCAGGTCCTTTCCAGCACTCCGTAGCTTCGCAAACAGTTCCTCAAGATCGTAAATGTGTGTTGCAACGTCTCCTCCTTCCGGCAACTTCCGGTCGCAGATCTGGCAGATCAAGGACACACGAGAGCACATCGATGTCTTCTGGTGCTCGTTTTTAAGCTTGAGCCACACCTCTTTCGCCGTTTTGAGCTCTCGGATTAGCGGATGCTGGCGCCTCTCGACCAGCAGCGAAATCGTTGCGCGTGCTCTCTGGACTCCATCCGTCCACTCTTCATTTTCTGGAACCGGGGCCCGCGCGTACTCGACGTACTTCCACAGCTTCTCGCGAATCAGCAGCATTTCCGTTTCGAACGCCCATTGCGCGTAGTTTTCGTTGTTCAGCTTCTCAACACCAAGCTTCGCTTCCATTCTTCTCGAGAAAATTTTCTTCAAACTTCCGATCCCGATTCCGTTATCGCCTTGGTTACTGGGCCCATAACCTATTGGCAGAACACGTCTTGCAGGGGCAACGAACACAACAGGAATGATTTATTCAACAAATTACATTAAATTAATATCAAGTCAAGGCATACTTGTGCGTATCCTCAACAATTTTACTTTAAAGCAGAATGATTATTTTCAAAGAAGGGAAATCCTAAAGAAAATAAAAAGCTTTTCAGAAAATCAATGTGTAATGTGGCCTGTCAAGAAAATAAATAGCTTGAGTGTATTTATAAAGAATGAAAAACCTCAAGGAAGTACACACTATTACACATTAGTATTTTTATTTTCTAGAGGTTTTCCCTTCTTGAAAATAATCATTCTGCTTTATAATAAAATTTGGTAGAATTTAGTCACAAAAGTCAACTGATTAACACAAGAAGGGAAATCTCTTACACGAAATTCCATCACATCGATTAAAGATCGTGTATTTTTAAAGAAGGGAAAACCTCAAGAAAATACACATTATACTTTGTTCTTCTGATAGCTTTTTTCTTGAGATTTTCCCTTCTTTAAAAATACACGATCTTTCATCAAAGTAATGGGATTTTATGTAAGAATTTTCCCTTCTTTTGTTAATTCTACTAAATTTCAACTAGTTTTTCGTTAAGGAGCTCTGCACTATAAAGAAGAATGTTTTTTTAAAGAAGGGAAATCCTCTAGAAAAAAAAGCTTTCAGAAAATCAATGTATAATGTGTATTTTCTTGAGGTTTTCCCTTCTTTTAAAATACACGATCTTTAATCGATGTGATGGAATTTCGTGTAAGAGATTTCCCTTCTTGTGTTAATCAGTTTACTTTTGTGACTAAATTCTACCAAGTTTTATTATAAAGCAGAATGTTTATTTTCAAAGAAGGGAAAATCTCTAGAAAATAAACAGCTTTTCAGAACATCAATGTATAATATGTACTTCCTTGAGGTTTTTCATTCTTTAGAAATACACTCAAGCTTTTTATTTTCTAGAGGTTTTCCCTTCTTTGAAAATAATCATCCTGCTTTATAGTAAAATTTGGTAGAATTTAGTCACAATAGTTAACTGATTTACACAAGAAGGGAAATCTCTTACGCGAAATCCCATCACATTGATAAAAGTTCGTGTATTTTTAAAGAAGGGAAAATCTCAAGAAAATACACGGTAAACATTGATTTTCTGAAAAGCTTTTCATTTTCTAGAGGTTTTCCCAAGGTTGTCCCTTCTTTGAAAATAAACATTCTGCTTTATAGTAAATAAAAATAAAATGAATTGTTCGCTCTACAGCATTGCCTTGACGTTATCGATTGCGAGATTCCTACTCGAAACTAGGTGTCCGAAGGCTTGATTGTTGAGGCAATTACAAACCTCGTTTTACACCTGAGCTTCCATCCACCCCGGGATTCGAACTGACGACTTTTGGATTGTGAGTTCAACTGCCTACCAGCGACTCCACCGAGACAGGACCCAGAGAGACGACTCCTACACCTGGACTGAGCTATCGATCTAACCTCTAGGTTAGACCGGGGCAAACATTTACTTCCCCGTCCGAAGGCATGATCAGACAAATCTCGTCTCGAAAAATGCCACCACCGGGACCGTCTAGAATCGAACCCAGGCAGACTGGGTGAGAGGCAACTTCGATTACCCCTGCACCACGGTTCCCGGACTCTGCTTTATAGTGCAGAAGCCTTTAATGAAAACTAGGTAAAATTTAGTTGAATTAACAAGAGAAGGGAAAATTCTTATATAAAATCCCATTACTTTGATGAAAGATCGCGTGTTTTTAAAGAAGGGAAAACCTCAAAAAAGTACACATTATACATTGAATTTCTGAAAAGCTTTTTATTTTCTTGAGGTTTGCCCTTCTTTGAATACCTACTAAAAATTGGTAGAATTTATTCACAAAAGTCAACTGACTAACAAAAGAAGGGAAAATTCTTAAGTAACAACACATTGAAAGAATGTTGAAAACATCTAGTGTTTGTCTAATATCTATCGATCTACATTGTTACATCTTGTGGTGTTAGTGTCCGAAAATTTTACTTTCTTTTTAGCATTCATGTTGTCAAAATATCGAGTTCCTTCAATGTGACTAGGTCAAACCAACGGGGTACAAACTAAATAATTCTTAACCACAAGTAAGCGAGTAGGCAAGATTCCATTCATTCTCATATCAGGTAATATCGAGGTTTTTAAGCGAAGATGGCGTTCGAATGGTGAACGCCCGAATTGTCAAAATCACGCAGTGGTACCAACATTACGGAACAAGTGTGCCATGGCATGACAGCCATATTTTTTTTCTAATGTTGGTGCTACTGCGCGATTTTGACATTTCTAGCGTTCACCATTCGAACGCCATCTTCGCTTAAAAACCTGGATAAAAAAAAACTAATTTTAGGGGAAATGTCCATTCCGGGAAATTTCATTCCGGATAACGTCCATTCCGGATAATGTCCATTCCGGATAACGTCCATTCCGGATAACGTCCATTCCGGAAAACGTCCATTCCGGGAAATGGAATTCCGGAAATTGTCATAGAATCATTCCTGATATAACAAAAACAACCTGGATCGGCCATGGCTGACTGGTTACGGTGTTCGCATTGTAAGCGAATGGCCCTGGGTTCGAATTCCCATTTGCTCCCAACGAGAAAGTATCCAGATTTTTAAGATGGTGTTACGAATGGTGCACGCCCGAAATGTCAAAATCGCACAGTGGTACCAACATGAGAAAAAAAGTTTGGCTGTCATGCCATGGCACACTTTTTTTTGTAATGTTGGTACCACTACGTGATTTTGACATTTCTTTGCTTAAAAATCTGGACAGAAAATATAACTCTTAAAACTCTGAACATAAACGATAAATCAAAGTCGCTCGAGTCGGGGTTTGATCCCCCGTCCTTTGGATTGGTAAGCTAAAAGGGTAACTACTAGGCCATCGCGACTTAGTGAGCTATAAATGGAATTAGGCGCTCTTAACCTTTTTATGCATTTTTTATTTTTGTTAATCTAAAACTAATGGTTTATCCATATTTTGACCCTATTTATAGCCTATTTTTCGCTTTATTTCGCTTATTTTGAAGTTTAAATACAGTCCAGACTCGATTATCCGAAGGCCTCGGAAAAAATTCACTTCGGATAATCGAAACTTCGGATAATCGAAGCATAAAAAAATATTTTTTTTCGTTGTCTAATTTTTGATTGTTGAGCATAGGTATGACCCCTAAACTACGCTTAAATCCAAGATGGTGGCCAAAATGGCGGTGATACAATATTGAAAAAAATGCATTTTATTTTTAAAAGGCAATCAACAACTCAAATTTGACTAAAAGGGGTCGAAGAACTCAAATTTTATGTAAAAAAAACAAGAAAATGAAACAATACGTTTTTTTTTGTTCGTGATTCGATTATTCGAAGTCTCATACAAACCTTCGGATAATCGAAACTTCGGATAATCAAGTGTGGACTGTATAGAAATCCTGGCTTATAGGTATAATTTTTTTTTTGTTTTTTTTTGCGCACACAATTTTTTTTTTTATAAATATTTGTAGTGGACTAATAGAGTTATCTACGTGCGCATGTATTGCGTGTACGTACACGAAAAAGATTGAGGTTAAATTTTGTACCCTCCAGCAAATCAAACGGCGTGCTAGTGTGTGTGAGATCGGGCTTATATTATTATTATTTCACGAGGTTATGACATATATGTTTTCTAAATAAAAATGTTGAAAAATTTGATTTTTTGATGGTTTTTGACAATTTCTATGTGACAGACTTGACTTTTCAGTCTCGTAAATATTTTTACCGGACTGTAACTTCACAAGGATTGAACTTAGGATAGTGGTTAACATGCAGGCCAAGGATTGATACCTAAGAGCATGCAATGGCACTGATCATGTTGCGTGCTCTTCGGTTGACGTCCGGGTAAGGAACACGTACGACTCGTGCTGAAAAAATCCTCTTTTTGCAACTTGTTGCATAAACTACTATTACCGGACTATTAAGAAAACCGCTATTACTTCACGAGGATTTGACATAGGACAATGATCAATATGGTAACTTTTATGTAAAATTGTCTGGAAAATCGATTCCCGTATTCTGTTTTTGAAAATTTCGACGTTTAGAGCATGTTTTATGTTTGGGATTGATCGGCTACTCCGCCAAGGCAAAGTGAAACGCTGTTTATGCTGTGTCCGACGCCCAACAAAAAACCCAATTCATAATCTCACATTTGATATTTGTCGATATTTGTCATCTAACTTAAGAGGGAACAATGATGTTTACACCCAGATATGGATAGGCATTTTCGCAAGGAGCCTAAGCCCCACAAATAAAACAGCACCGTTAGATAGTTTATGACTTTAGTGGCTAAAACGCATTTATTTGTTCCGATTTTTTACATCACACATAAAATTACATACACATTAAGTTAAATATATATTTTTTTACCTTTTTGTTTGTTTTTTTTTTCTTTCTTTCTTGTGTTTTTCTCATTAAAGTGGTAATTTCTTGTGTGAATTCTAGGTTTGTTTTTGTTCTTCTTACTGCATTATCCAGAGTGATGTTTTAATGTGTTTTTTTCTTCTCTTTTCTTACTTGTTTGTGTGTGTGTGTGTGTTCTGTAACTATGCAATCTTAATTATTTTATTTGTATCATTAAATTACTATTACTTGTTTGTTCAGTAATACGTAGCTAATGATCGCTTGTTTGTTTCACTTTTTGTGTATGTTTTTTCTTCTTCTTTTCTTTTCTGTGTTAACAAATTGTATGCTTAAGGGGAACTGTGAATATGATTTGCTTGTTTTTTTTTGTTCTTGCTGGTTTACCTTCTTACCTTAGTAAATGTAATGATGATGAATGTCTAAATTTCTTGCTTTTCTGCAGATTTAACCATATGGCTTTATGGCTTCTTTTTGTGTTTGTGTTTCATTAACTAGGATTTAGTATTTTTCCCCTTTTACCCCCTTAATTTAAATTCTTTCTTTGTTTTCTTTAGTGCATCGACAACTTGGGTTTCACGATTTTGTTGTTTGTTTGTTCGCTTACGTCTTACGTTAGTTGTTTTTGTTTTCTTTCTCCACTTTCTCTCTATCAAGGATCATGTTTGTGTGACAATTTTTATCTTTTTTGTTATCTCTTTGGACAAATTCCAAACCAGGGTTGAGAAATGTTAGGGCCTGAATTTTAGTCGCGCGTTTATGTCTAGTTTCGCGTCACTGACTGCAGAACAATTTCCGGATTTTTTTGGTTGTCTGCTTGCGCGCCTACTTGGTTTGATTGATTTAGTTTTTTACAATGTTGCTTTTTGTCTGTGTTTTATTGTTTGATCTCTTTGATTCGGAGACGACGTTTGATATATGTTTTTGTTGTTGTTCTGGAGGTTTGAAGTTTATATTAAGCTTTCTGTATGTATCTTTACAGTTTATTTTAGAGCTTCATTCAATAGTTTTGCTTTAATGACTTGCTTATTTAAACTACTGAACTATTTTCGTTTTTTACTACTTAGTTTTGTTTTCTTCAAAAATAGACTAATAATATTTTGTAAGCGGATATATTTCGTCGAATATATTCTAACTTTTTTGTTTGTTTCAATTAGTTTTAATAATAGCAGCTGTATTTTTTTTAAATTATGCTTTGAATGGTTGTTTTTAGCTAAATGCGCAAGATTTCCATCCCCATATTTGGTGATAATAGATCAAATTTTAGTGAACAGTGTTCGTGTTTTTTCTTTCTTCTTTAAATAATGCTTAATCATAACGCAAAAAGCGTCACCAGAGACGTGACACGTCGTCGATCTAAGTTATGTGCTCCCTTATGGCTTTGGTCATGTGCTAAATTTAAACAAAAAAACAAATTTGTCTCGTTGTACAAAAGAAAACTAAAATCGTCAAATCTAGAGGCTAAAAAGTTTTGATTGCGTCATTTGTGGTTGTCGCAAGTTAGAGATTTTGGTTGTTGTTCAGCTGCGGGTGACTAGAATTTAAATTTGGGTTTAATAATAATTCTAAATCGTTTCGCGCAATATAATGTGTGCGGAAGTAGGATGCTTTCTTTGCTCATTTTTGCGTCTGTGATTTAACTTTAAATCAAAGCGTAATGATTGGCCTGTCGCACGGTGCTTTTTTCCGTTTGATTAGTGGAGAGAAAAAAGTGATTGCAAAAATTGTTTTTAATACATATTTATAAGTAGGCGATTTCAACCCTGCATGGAAAAGTTTCAAATCCTCCCGATCCTGGGCTTAGAAGGCCATGTTGCTTGACAAACACACAATCATGGCCGGCTATGCTGGAGCATGGCTTGCTACCTTATATATTCAGAACCGAAATCGCTTTCTAACACTTTCGCTACTTGTTGTACCATGAATCAACACAACAGTTGGACGATTGTCAAAATTATCTCAAACCGGAACGTAAAGCTAATAGTTGTGTTTGTGTTCGTGTTTGTAGGTGTGTGTGTTTGTGTGATTCTCCAACGCAATGCAACAGTTTAGAAAAAATAGAGACTAACATCTTACCGGTTTTTGTCACTAACACATTAGTCATTTGTACGAAGTGTGTAATTTCCTCTTATAAAAATATTGTTTTTGGTCATTTGTGATTTCGTGAATTTTCGGCGTTCCATTTTGGTTGGGTGTTCGCTCACGACAGGATGTAACTAAATGCTCACAGAACAATCCGAAAGACCACTGTTGGATATCGCTGACAAAATTTGCATGATTTTTCGAAAATAATATTTTCGTCTGAGAATATTTTTCATGGTAAAATATCTTTAAAAATCACGCAATTTCCGCAGCTTATCACGAATTTCTCACATGATTTTGGTTCTATTGAAAATCTGTCCTATATCTGGTAATGGCGAGAAGGGCGAATTTTTTTGAGTGTGAGTAACGTACAAAATCTAGTGTACAAACATGCATCTTTTTTCCTACAAAATTGGCACAAATGATGACAAAGGGTTTTGTTTTGTTCTCTTAATGTTTACTTCTTTCGCTCTACCAAGTATTGATCTCATTTTTCTAAACTGCATGTGAGTGCGAAAAAAAAAAAATAAAGTTAAACTAATTTAATCGGACACTTTTCCCTTCTCTTTTTCAAGCCCAGAATCATATTCGCGTAGTTTTCAGCGAACGAAATGTTTCCCCACTCACTCTCATCTGCGAGAGAGAACAAAACCGCTTTGATTCTCTCACAGCAAAGATGGAAGTATGCTGAAGGACGAGAGTGAGAGAGGGGATATTTCAGCTTCTCGCACTGCGGAAGTTATTCAGTTGAGAGAAGTGGAAAAACTACGAAAATGCGATTCTGGCAATTTTGTACGAAATTATGGAATTTAGAAAGAAAAAGGCAAGCGATCAGAGCAAGCTTTCATAGCTGTGTAGAACAAACCGTCTGATTTTTTCAGTTTAAGTTGTAAACAATAAAAGGTTGCTGCGATCACAATTTCTCATAAGAAATAAATTAAATTCGAGATTCGAGAAAATTGATGTGGCATTGAAGCTCAAAAAAGACTTGTTTTGTACACGAAGGAATGCACAAAAAGCAATAATACTTTGCAGTTTTCTGCCGAACTGTTTTGGTCACATTTTCCGGCCAAAGCAGCAGTGTGTGCGGTCAGGAATGTTAGTGAGATGCTCAATCCTCCTGTGTTGTGCAATTGATTGCATTATTTGTGATTTTTCCAATGGAATAGCTGAAAGCAAATGTGAAATAAATAAACCCTAGAAATACAATTAAAGTTGTAAATAAATAAATAAGTGCGCGTTGTTTACAATTTTGCACGATTTTGCTTGCTTCACATTCGTTCAGTTTTTTTTTTACATATTGTAAGCTCTTATCAAATAAAGTAGTTGTATGTACAATTCGGATGCATTTGCATGTGTGTGTATAAACATAAAATTTCATGGCATGCTTTGTTCTTTTACGCTGTCAAGCTACGCGACTCGCACTTTGAGCTTTTTGATTTTGAAGGCTTCCCAGCCTTCTGCGATTTGGTTTGGTCACAACTAAAGCCTGGCTGTAAGCATATTTGTTGATTTTTGTCTAACTTAGTTTCTTCCAAATTGTTCTAAATGAATACGCAATAAATAAACTTAGTTTGTAAACTTTAGAGCAAACAAAGAGACGATACATGTATGAGAGTATGAGAGCAGAGAGTGAAATGAATCTTTACGGTTTTTTGTGCTGAATTGTGAACTGCCCCCTCAAATGACTTGAGCTTCGAAGCCTTAAATATTTCTGCATTGCGATCAAGTGTCTGTTCATGTTTTTGTATTAAATGTAGTGTTTGAAAAAATAGTAAAATATGTACTATTCTTCTGTAATGAACACCGATATTCTTGCTTGTTTCATCCTTTTCCTGCACACTTTTACCATACTTTTTTTTTTCTATTTCTCAATTTCTCACATTGTGGCGCTTTCTGTGTTCCGTTTCAACCCACCTTCATTGTAATATAAACTTTTCTACCGTTTTCCTCTCTCGCATCTCTACATACTTTGTAGTCAAATTTGTAATAATTACTGTTGTCTCATCTTCCCTGTTACAAAAAAAAAAGCATAAAGAGAGTGTACTGGTAAAAATCGTAGTATAAAAAAAACGAAAAATAAAATATAGCCATGGCCCAGCCACGGTCCCGCCTTAGTACAGGCCACAGCCCCGCAGATTGTTCGCGATGATCACATCGGTGACGGCATCGAACACAAACTGAATGTTGTTGGTGTCCGTTGCACACGTCATGTGACAGTAGATTTCCTTTGATGTGGACTTATTTTTAGCCTCGAACTGCGCCTGGATGTAGGCCGCTGCCTCGCCGTACTCCTGGCCACCTATTTGGAAAACCAAAATCAAGATTAAAGTTTCGTTTAAATGTATTCCGAGCGGGTTTTAGCTGCGCGCGCTTTCTTACCGGTGTACTCGGGGAAGCAGATTGTCAGCGGACTTTTCCGGATCTTCTCCTCGAACAGATCCTTCTTGTTCAAGAACAGAATGATTGAGGTATCCGTGAACCATTTGTTGTTGCAGATCGAGTCGAACAGCTTCAGCGACTCCTGCATACGGTTCTGTAATTATAAGGTTGAAAAGGATTTGTTAATTTTGCAATTTTCTTGAAATTTGAGCTCTAACTTAAAGTATTGGATAATCAAAGAAAATATTCTGAAGGTTATGTGAATTGTTATCTCCATGCCCTTTAAAAAATTCAAAATCGATAAATGTATGTTTTATATTTTACTGAAAAGCAAGAAGTGGCAAACAGGACTTTTTTTGCATCTTCTGTTTTAGCAGTTATTTATAATATTTATTTTTGGGGACCCATCCATAAACCACGCGGACAGGTTGAGGGCGGGGGGGGGGGGGGGTTGCGTGGTTGTCGACGCTCCATACAAAAAAGTTTTTTTTTTGTATAAAAATTGTCCACGATGGGTGGAAGGGGGAGGGAAGGGGAGTTTTTTTTTTTTTTTTTGCTGTGAACAGACACGGACCACTGCGACACTTGCGTATCTATTGTAGTATGATCTGTTCTCAGGTTTTCTGTTTTGCTGCTATACACAGCCTGCCGAACGATCGTCTTCCGTAGCGCTATTGTTTGAGCGAGACAGTATTTGACGAATTATTCGAGCAGTTGCCCCCTCTCATTCCCCAGACCAATCCCCCAAATGCCATGCCACACGAGCACGAGAGACCGATCCGAGGACGTGGAGATGAGCGAGATTGAGGGGAAATCTCGTTTATTTTTGACCCATCTAGAGATCGTTACCGATCATATAGCCCAATCTTCAGCTCGAATTTTGCCTGAGAGCATGTGACCGAGTCGAAAGTAGCATTTGAAGCTCTTCTCTGCGTATTGTTACAGAGTTCTTCAACGCTCAGACTCAGTCGCCAACAGATCGTCCGAGAGATTGGATGGGATGGGTTTTGGGGAGGCTTGGGACTTGACAAAGTCAATTCCCGCAGCAGCCGATATCCCCTCTCGACCGCCACCTACCCCTTTTGCCTCGCCAGATGGGTTTCAAGCCATCGACCTTCCGCTTACAAAACGAAACCCGTACCACTACACCACGGGAGCTCGGCAAAGGGGAGTTTGAGATTACAAAAAAAAAATAGCCACGGGGATTGTGGATGGTCTTTGGATGTTTTGCCTTCCTCACTGAGGAAAGGCTATAAAATCACTCGAAAAATGAACTTTTTTATTTGACCTCGTAGACCCACCTTCACGTATACATATCGACTCGGAATCATGTCCTGAGCAAATGTATGTGTGGATGTGTGTAGGTGGGTGGACAAAAAAATTGTCACTCGATTATCTCCGGACTGGATTAACGAATTTTGACCGTATTAGTCTGATTCGATCCGTCTTAGGGTTCTATAGGTCTCTATTTAAAATCAGCATGCTTAGTTAAGCACTTCAAAAGTTATGCTAAAAAACGATTTTGACGTATGTCCGGAAGATTGTAAAAAGGGTGGTTTTTGCAAGAAAACCTATCATGTTATACATTTTCAGAAAGGTATTAAAAAGACCTTTCCAATGAGCCCAAATCATCGTGGATCTGACAACCAAATCAAAAATTATTAGCACTTATACACATCATACACATTTTGGAGGCCGGATTTCAGATATTGTCTGAATCTTCCATGCGAACTATCGTTGAATAGTGTTTTATCAGATCTTGCCGATGAGCCAGAATTATTGAAGGTCAGCGAACCCTATCAAAAGAAATGAGTAATAAAGTTGATTTGTTAAACATGTTAAGGACTTTATGAATGTGAGGAAGGCACCAACCACCTAACCTAGGTGGATTAAGTAACGTTTTAATAATAAAACTGTAATTTTTTAGTTGTAACAAAAGAAGGCAAGAAATCATTTGGAATTACAGAGATTCAAACAAAAAAACATTGTAATTTTCCGATAACGTTGAAAATACAGTATTTTTTTTTAAATTTAATTTTCGAATGAAGAATCAAATTCAATTTTCGGATGAAGAATCAAATTAAAATTTCAAATGTTAAATTTTTATGCCAGAAAAAGTGGTTGTCAAGCTTGACCAACTCTGCAAAAAATATTTAAAAAATATCTGAAAATTGTTCATGTTTATGTCTTTTGACGTTGGCTGAGGTCAAGAAGGGGAGGGACAAACAGTGAGTCAAATATTTGTCCGTACCCCCCGTACGAAAAAAGGTTTGTGATATAAAAGTACATAAAATTCGACTAAAATACCATGTTTTATACTTCAATCGACGCGGCAGAATGTCCTCTTTAAGACACTGTCATTGAATTTGCAAAAAACTTTGTCTAAAAAAAACAAAAATAGTTTACTAAAAAAAATTAAAAAAGAGGTCAAATAATTGTCCGTAAATTATCAAATTCCTTAAGCAAACCATTCTGACCCAGGACGGTACAGAAATTCTCAGCACGAAATGTGAAAATTATAAATTTCAGACTAGGGACTTGTAATCGGGATGTAGTGGTCGAAATTGGATGCTTCAAATTGCAAGATGGGTTTTTTTTGTTCTCTATCTGACCGCTAAAAACTAAATTTAAACCAATTTTTAATACAAACTAACTAAACAAAGTTATCAGAAGTTCAAAGTTGTCACCAACTGGCTAGAGCTACTAGTATTTGACACAGAAACAACATTTCATAAATGTATTCACTTAAATCGATCAGATTTTGTACTTTTATTAGGGGTACGGACAAATATTTGACTCTGTATACAAATTTAAATAAAAAGCAACCTTTTCAACATTTCAACATGATTAAAAAATAATCGTAGAACGAGTATTTTTTTTGTTGTGCGATACACTAAAAACTCACAACTTTTCAAAATATTTTTGAACGAGCTCAAACGTTTTTTAATTTGATTAATTTGAAACTAATGATTGTAAAACAAAACAACTGTACTGATGCATAATGCAATTTACAGCACTTTTTTCGTTGAAATTTTTAAACCATTGCAAGTTATTTCAGCGATTGTCCAAGTTCCATTCGAAAAAAAATGTTTTGCATGGAAATTGTCCACGAAGGGTTCAAAAAAGTGCCCACTTGGTTAATGGATGGTCCCTTCACCACATTATTAATTATCAGGAAAAGTTATAATAGTAGAAAAAAAAACGTATTGAATGAAAAATTTGTGTCGAATTTTTGCTAAACTTATTTTTTTTCACAGTTTGTCAGTCGAATTCACGACTTTTTCCCGAGGTGACAACCCTTTTAAATTTTTGCACGGAAAAAATCTTTGGGATATATGAGAATCGATTCAACAATCTTGACATCCTTATGAAACGAAATCAACAACAATTTATTCAAATAATGAAATTAATGAAATTTATTCGAAACACAGCTCGCATTGCAGCTTGCGTAAAAAAATTAACTAAACTTGACTTTATTAGCCTTGATCTTTTGGACATGACTCTAATAGTTTAAAAAAACCAAAAACCGAATCACACTCATGCCTTAAAAAAGTAATTTAAACATTTCCCCATCGCGAAACTAAAACAATTGAATCGATTGTATCAGTTTCCCCACCAAAAAAAAAAAAACACTTTTCAGTAACTCACTGCCATAAACCACCTTTAAAAGTCACCCGCGACAATGCCAAGCAAAATATCTCTCTGTTTAATCAGTAGATCTTTGTACCATTCACATTGTGATGACTGCTGACGATGTCGACGACGGAGGTGAAGAAACTTCACGCTGGAAAATGCAAATTAGCACGCATGGAGATTTTAAACTAAGCGGCTCCTCCTCTCATTCAAGGTTTAGCCCAAAAAAGGTGATATCGCGTCGTCGTTTGAGCAAACTGTGAATTTACGTGCGCAGAAAGTTTCAGAGCACATATTTTCGACTGTGATTTATGTTTCTTTCTGTTATCAGATTTTGACGGTGGGTGGAGCGATGAACCCTTTAACCGGGGCTGTGGAGTCGGAGTCGGTGGATCTGGGTCTTTTTGGGAAGTCTGGTGTCGGAGTTGGAGTCGGAGTCGTAAAAACTCGAACAGCTGGATTGCTCATGGTCACATCACTGCCACTCGTGAATCCTGACCTCATACCCATCTACTAACCCCCTCAAAACTCATGTGATACTTTGTCGGAGAAGCAGTCGATTGGGCGGTCTCTATCACTCAAGTATCGGACTAACATTCCCATCCACTTCCCCGTGACTCTACCACTGGTCGTGGCCGGCGCCGGTATTGATCAGCATGATAGGGGCCTTTGAGAAGTTGTGAAGCGAGGAAAGATAGCTCCCACTTATCTTCCACGGCTCGTGGATGTAACTTCTGGAGGTCCTGGTCAATAACGGAGTAGCAACTGCGGGTGGGCACCTATGCTTATGCTTATGCTTATGCTTATGCTTAATCCACTTAATGATAATTTGAGGTTAAGTAAATAAATCCAAATTTACTTACCTAACTGTTCTTCTGAAAATGCCTTCAAAACTGTCGTTTTATTATTTCTGTTTCAATAACGTCTAAAACTTGTAAAACTAGAAACTTTTTTCCGGTTTTTCCACTTAAGAGTTTTTAAATAATCCTATTTATCAATGTTTTCGAATTAATAGTAAACTAACTTTTGTAATATTTAAAAATATGTGGAGTCGGAGTCGGTTGGATCTGAAAGCCGGAGCCGGAGTCGGAGTCGGAGTTGGCTAATCCCAGAAAGCCGGAGTCGGAGTCGGAGTCGAAGTCACTTGAAATATGACCCGACTCCGCAGCCCTGTAACATAATTTAATATTTTAAAAGCGAAAAATTTATCCCCAAATAGTGGGTGCATTGTTATTCGGCCGGCATTTTTCAAACATTTACCAAATTCAGTTTCATTAGCTGCCTTCCACGCGCTAAGCGTAAATTTTAACGCACACGCTCGAGTGGTGTGTTTTGGCTGTCCGTGTTCCAGTCTATGGCTGATTGTTGCAAAATCTCAGGCTTTTTTTGGAAGCAAACTCTTGTTACTCCGCGGCGATCAAGTTTCAAGGCCACCTCGTTTTGGCCAGAAGCAGCCAGTCAGAGCAGCGGTTTGGCGGCGCTAATCCAACATGCAAACAATGCCACATTAGAGCGCACGAAGTGGTGCGAATGATTCAGTCAACGGTGGTCCTATACGGAGTTGTGGGGTATCGCGGGGTCTTCTGCATGGATTTGTAATGAAATTCAGAGGGAAAAGTAAATTTTCATAATATAAAATTTCAAGTTTAAAACATTATTAATCGTTCTAAATTTTGGCTTTGCATGAAAATCGGAACAGTTTTTTCGTGTTTCAAATTTCCATTCAAAGTAGTCTGCCCATGTTCGCATAAATGTCCCCCATATGCAAAAACAGCAAGCTGAGAAAAACACAAGGCGAGTTTGTCCCTCACATAAGGCTACGTGTTAGGTTTCGCTAAAAAAAACTGGATTTCTCTAGATTTCAATAACTCTAAAGTGAAGAAAATGTAAATGAGATATTTATGCAAAAAGGGCAAGATCCTCTGTAAATACCCTTAGCCTTAAGAACAATGTAATTACAAATGCCGACTCGGTCCTAACCAGGTCCCTGTACCGAAAAAGACCTAATAAAAATAATTTTAAGAAAAAAAAGGATTAGTAAGGGTCCGGCGAAAAGTTCAGCTTAATCAGTGCAGGGTTTGCAATTTTGTTAAACAAAATGACCTTTGTTTGAATTTAAACAGTGAGTTTAGCATAAAACTATAAAATTTCACGCAAGTATCATTTTTAACATTCAACATCAGTTGAAAATAACAGACTGATTAGGTGACACTTAGAAAAAAACTAATTATCATCGATTTGAATTGTTTGTACAATGAAAAATAAAAAAGAAATACCGAATTCCTAAATTCTAGGAATTTTGGCTCCTTTTCTTATTAAGTAATAAAAAAAAACCCGATTACTATAAGGAAAAGAGGCAAAATTCCTAGAATAAAGGAATTTGGTACTTTATTTTATTTCAGTGTAAGGCTGGAGGCTCAGAAACTAATTGTCCGATTTTCAAAATCTCAAAGAGAAAATCGCAGAACATTTTCTCAGCTTTCCAAAAATATATTTTCAAGAGGTGAATTTAATTCATAAAGTATTTTTTTAAACAGAAAACTGTTGAAATTTCTGATAATTAATTGTTTGGCCTTAAGGGTGATCCACGCGATGTTAGGGTGGTAAAAAATGGCAATTTTCGATTTTTTATATATTTTGCAAAATTTCCAAGGAATCCGATAAAATTATATTCAGACAAAGGCAGCATATTAAGTTTACATACGAGCAATTCTCTACCAAAACCGGAAATGGATTTTATTTGTATTTTTTGATTTGGCTCAAACTTTGTGGGGGCCTTCCCTATGACCAAATATGCTATTTTGTGTCATTGGTTCACCCATACAAGTCTCCATACAATTTTGGCAGCTGTCCATACAAAAATGGTATGTAAATATTCAAACAGCTGTAACTTTTGAGTGAATTTTCTGATCAATTTGGTGTCTTGGGCAAAGTTGGAGGTATTGTCGAGGACTTTTGAGAAAAAAATAGGTACACGGAAAAAATTTTGCAGATTTTTTTATCAACTTTTTTTTTACTAAAACTCAATTTCCCAAGTTGCGGATTTTTGTCCTCTAAAACATATCAAAAAATCTCGAAAATCAAAAAATACGTATTTTGGGAAATTGAGTTTTAGTGAAAAAAAAGTTGATAAAAAAATCTGCAAAAAAATTTCCGTGTACCTAGTTTTTTCTCAAAAGTCCTCAACAATACCTACAACTTTGTCGAAGACACCAAATTGATCAGAATATTCACTCAAAAGTTACACCTGTTTGAATATTTACATACCATTTTTGTATGGACAGCAGTCAAAATTGTATGGAGACTTGTATGGGTGAACCAATGACGCAAAATAGCTTATTTGGTCATAGGGAAGGCCCCCACAAAGTTTGAGTCAAATAAAAAAATACAAAAAATAAAAATGGTTGAAATCGGCCGATTTCGTAGAGAGTTGCTCATACGACCTTTTCAAATGTTAGGCTAGATTTTTGGAACTTTTAACTGCTTTTCATTAAAAACCTATCTAATGACCTTTCATTTGCGTCCAAGACGGCTAAAATCGGTTTAAATGGTGTGGCTATTTCTTGAAAAATTTGTTTTTTTTTATTTTTGTAGCAAACAATCGTACTTTACCCACATACATTGAATCCAATACTTGGACTTCTTCCATGTAGTACGTCACGTTAAAATCAGCAAAAATGTACCCTCCTCCCCCCTTTGTCTCGCTTTTCCTATACTTATAACATGCAATGTCACGCTTGTTCAGACCTCCCCCCTCCCCCCTTAGAGCGTGACATACTTTAAGGATGACGCCTTGCATGGTTATGCTTAAACTGGTTGAATTACAAAAAAAATACGAGATATTTCGAATAAAAAAAATCATGATTAAATTCCAAAAGAATTCTGTTTAAAACAGAACGACCGCATGTATGTGTGCTTGATTGGAGATTTGACAGATTTATGTATTTTTTTCTAGCAGTCTGGAACTGTGAAAAAAAAACTTACTTGTTCAAATCATGACATACTACGTCAATAAATTGGCAACCCCAACAAACCCTAAGGTCTTTCTAATAATAATAAATACCCATGTCGCGCGCGCATTATTCCGCCTCATTTCGGCAGATCTTATATAACCTAAACCTCTCACTGCACGGTTTTCCGTATAATAGACTTTTTCACCATTCAGGGTATTAAATGGCCCCTTTTAATGCAGTCCAAAAAAAAGAGGTCTGACGCATCGCGTCGCGTCAAGATTGTCACGTCTTCGGCCATTCCAGGTCATAGGTTCGGCGCGACGCACTTACCGTGGTTTCGTCTTCGTGTAACACCTGATCGTACTCCGACATGGCCACGCAAAAGATGATGGCGGTGACATCCTCGAAGCAGTGGATCCATTTCTTTCTCTCGGACCGCTGGCCACCGACGTCAAACAGTCTGCGGAGAAGGACAAGAAATTTGAATTGTTTTAATTTTTGGTCAAATCTATAGCTTACGAAATACTTACTTGAAATTAAGGTTCTTGAAGGAGAAGTGCACCTCTACGATACCGGTTGTTTTGACACGTGTCCGTAGAATATCCTGCTCAGTAGGCTGATAATCTTTCGCTCCCAACCGGTCTAGGTCGTCAAGGAAGCTGTTGGAGAGAAATTTATAAAAACAGAATTTAAATTTGATTCTTCAAGCTAATGTATACGCGTCAGAGGTTTTCTTACGCACAAAACCGGCCTTTGTGCAACCGCACATAAAACAAACATGATGCTCTATTAATTTCTTGTTCTTCTATAATTGGCAAACCGTCAGGCAGTTTGCTCGATAGGGACAAGAACCGCCGACGAATGCCTCTAAACATTAGTTAATTTTTCGCAATGTGCGCCACTGACTGCATGGGTAATGTGCAACGCGCGACTTAGCATGTCATGGCTCACGCGGATTGGCCGAAGAAGACATGCTCGCGCAGCCTGCTATTCACGTAAATTTCATTTGCAATTGCATTCTGCTGCTGCTGCTGCCACCGACTACTGCGATGCAACCAGCAAAGTGGACTGGCCAGCACTAAATTTGGTTAAGCCATTTCTTCGCGAAAACAATTTGCTGTGTTGTTGCGTATAAATTTATTAGCAACGATGGTGTACAGTCATAAACATGAATTTGAACCTCCCCCTCCCCGCTCAGATGTTGTTAATGTTGCTTGGTTTCGACACATAATGCCGCACGATTGAGCCGGTGGCGGTGGTGGTGGCTCGGACAGACAGAAACAAAGTACACATTCTGGGCAACGCCGCCGTTTGGAGGAGCCAACCTTTATTGGTCGTATAATTCAACCTTCTCTCTTAGGAAGGGTAGTAGCATCAGTGACAGTTTACGTCACTTTTCATATCAAACTGCTTTGGGGGGATGGTGTTATGTTCAGGCAAGGTCGAGATATTTTAGCACACATTTATGTAACTGGTCAAGGTTTTTAAATGGGATACGTTTAGTTTATTTTTCTTTTATTCAAATTTTGCATTCAAAAAAGGATAAAAATAAAATCAAATTATTCGCTCTACAGCATTGCCTTGGCGTTCTCGATTGCGGGATTTCTGCTCGAAGCTAGGTGTTCATAAGGCAATTGCAAACCTCTTTTTACACCTAAGCATTCATCCACCCCGAGATTTGAACTGACGATCTTTGGATTGTGAGTCCAACTGCCTACTAGCGACTCCACCGAGACAGGACCCAGGAAGACGACTCCTACACCTGGATTGAGCTAACGTTAGACCGGGGTAGAAATCTTGCTAAAATATAGTAAAATTATATATTACGTGAAACATGTAATTTTAAATTAAAAAAAAAGTATTATTTTTTTGCTATACACTTATATAAAATCCTTCTTTCAGGAAAAGCACCTCAGCAAGGAAGAATTTCCTGAAGAAAATTTCCTAGGTTTTGTTATTTGTTCTTTATTGATCTGACAACTGGTTGCTCACTAGGGTGACAATAAAAAAAATTGACATCAGGGATACACTCTGATTCGATTTCTTAGGCAAAAATAAGTATCTTAACCGATTTGGCTCAAAATTTTATCATTGAAGTTTATATGGGGAAAATCGCTCAAATGTATGGGGAAAAACATCGCTTCAGGAGCTTGACAGCAGGTGGCGCAGGTCTAGCCCAAAATTGTCGAAGTGTGAGATTATTGCCGGAAATATTGCGCAATTCTCACTAACTTGGACTTCGCACTAAATTATTGCTATCGATCGCACTATTGCGACTTGTCAAACTGGCTTGGGAAATTTTAATTTTCTCAAAAAATGATCAAAGCGAGCCAATGTTGCTCACCTGCCAATCGCAATTTTAAAGTGCAAATGTCCAGTTTGGTGGAAACTGTGACTGGAAATGTAAATAAACAACTGCTGGTTGCCTAGTTTTAGGAAATTTTGTTGTCAAAAGTGCGAGAGAAAAGTGCGGGCCAAATCCAAGTTACAGTGCATGGATCAATATAAATTCCTACCAATTAAATTCCTACAATTTTGTCGAGTTCAAAACGACCCGAGCTGATCCTGATTTTGGTGATTTTTTTAGTAAAGAAATTTTCTTTTATACTTCCTATGTACGCCTTAAATACTTTCAAGTATAAAAGCCGATTTCTTTTAATTGCAATGCTCATAACTCAACAGGATCAACCCGGATCGTTTTGCAACCTTGGATAAAAATGTAGGAAATTACATTTCCTACAAGAATCTCACACTTGGACATTTTTGGGCGAGACCTGCGCCACCTGCTGCCAAAATCCTGAAGCGATGTTTTTCCCCATACATTTTAGCGATTTTCCCCAAATAAACTTCAACGATAAAAAGCGATCCATTAACCTTAACCGATTTGGCTCAAAATTGGCACAGTTACTTGTTATTGCCTAAAGAATCGAGCCAGAGGGTATCTCTTGAGATTTTCCAAAATTTTCCATTTTTCTTATTACCTTATTGATCACCTCTTATATAAAATTTGACATAAAATATCATCATGTAGGTTGAATTTCTAACATTTCTGAAAGTTTCATCAAAGTATTTTATAATTTGAGCAAGGTAATTCATGAATTAAAATATTTGTACACAGAACAAAACGTTGAATTTTGGAATGTTGAAAATTTGGTAGATTAAATATCTTCTTTTTTGAGTATGAGATAAAAATTCACCAAAATCTGATGAAAATTCACCGGTTTCTGATGCCATATTATACATTTTTGACACAAAATCTGTCATAATTTCCTGATGAAAATGACCATCATTTTTTTCTGTGTATTATTTTGTATCTTTTTAATTGTTATAAATGTTATACGGGAAATTTTCTACCAACTCACACGAAATCAGGAAAAAAAAATGCCCCGACCCCTCTTCGATTTGCGTGAAACATTGCTGTAAGTGATAACATTTGTCCGGAACATCCGTCTCAGCAGGGCTATAGACTTCATCAAAAAAGTCGACCCTAACTGCCTATCACCGTTCCATTGTGCTGGGTCAACCTGATTTTGCTATAAAAAAATGAGCCATACCAAAATATTCCTATAATTGTTCGCTGTGGTTTCAAGGCTTTACAAAAAAAAACAATGTTCTACAAAAATGTAGAGCAGACAAAAATTTTGATATCTAAACTTAAAGGGTTTGCTTGTAATCATCACTAGTTAGGGACCATCCGTAAACCACGTGGATACTTTAGGGGGGGGGGGGGTATGGTGATTGTCCACGCTCCATACAAAAAAGTAGTTTTTTTTATATGGACAATTGTCCACGAGGGGGGGGGGGTGAGATTTCCAAAAAAAGTGTCCACTTGGTTTGTGGATGGCCCCTTATCGCGATTTTACGAAAAAAAAAGATTTCAAAAAGTTGGTTGGTTCGATCATGTTTATGGCCGTTCATCGTCACCCACACGAATGACGAAACGCAAACGCAAAAAGGAACTTTTTCAAAAAAAAAAAAAAAAATCGTAAAATCGCGATAACTCGTGATGATTACAAGCAAACCCCTTACGTTTATTTATAATTTTATTGTTGTAGTTGTCTGCTCTGCTTATTTATAGAACATTGTTACACTCTTAAAAAATAAACTTGCAAAGTTAGAGGAACACGAAATTTTAAAATGATTTTTTTTCCAGATTAAATAAATACCCTTCTGAGTTAATGAAGATTCGAAAAGTACATAAAATTTCCCTTTAAATGACATGTTTCCAAACGAAAAGTTACAAAGTTTTTAAAACTTTTTTTTTGTGTTTTTTCGATGAAAAATACGTTCTTTTCGGATTTCAGGCGTCCAATCTTCTATATATATATATAAATTTCGACGGTTTTGTTCGAACGCGAATCAATTCAACACGGAACGTCTGATCGAGGTGCTCTTTGTTGCGTTGGGTTCGTATAAGTTCAAGAAAGGTTCTTACGCAAAAAAGTTACAACTTTGGCCACTCTGGAACCGATTTCGTAAAATCTGCAGATTGTATGGGAAAAGTTACGTAAAATCAAATTTTGATCACAGGAGGCTGAATAAGAAAAAAAGCCCAAAACATCAATAAATGAAAAGGCAGAACGAAGTTTGTCTGGTAAGGCTTGTTTTACATAAAATTCCCTTTGGCACCAAATTTCCATCTCATCACCATTTCAGACTGCAAATTATTGAAAATCACGTTTTGTTTCGCATGTTCAAATATTCAAAACAATCAGGGACAAAAGTTATCCCTTAGGACAAAGTTTAACGCAACTGCTGTGTAAGTTGGTCGAGAATGACCCATACAGTAATTGGTGACATTCAAACCAATGTATGCAACTAGACTGCATAAAAGAACTAAACTGCATAAATTCCTAAGAGGTTTCTAAACAATGTCTCGTCGCTTTGCGAAATTATTGTTCTCATGTCACAATGGACGAAAGCACGAAAAAAAAGTTCAATGTCAAATTTGTTTTGATACTCAAATTCAAAATAAATTTAAAATTCATCGTCAACGACTAACTTGCATGAATACCAAATTAGATTACTACGTCAAATCGGTAAACCCGAAATCTTCGGCTCCTAACGGTCAGTGGGTCAATACCAAAAATTTGCAAATTTTAATCGCTTCGCCGAATGTCCCTGCTGCTGCAGTGGCGCAAGTTTCTGTTTTCGAAAGCATACATTTTGTATTATATTGTTGCGAACTTTTGAAAATGCATCTGTTTAATGCCAACCAAGTCACGTGGAGGGTAGTTGTTTTGTTATTTTTAAATTTCGAAACCGTTATACATTGTTTATGAACCGCGGTGCTTTCGGTGACGTTTGATTGATTTGAAAACTTTTAGAGTCAATAAATCATATGCTCATTATATAATCGCGACATGCACAAGCAACAAGAGCGTTCTATCCCTCTGGCAGGTGACTTTATCGGGCTCTAAGTATAGGCTTATTCACACAAAACTGATGGCCCATCCATGGCTTCATGTGCCGATTCTAAACAAGACAGGCCGGCTTAGTCAGGGCTCGGATTTCTTTACAATCTAGTATTATAATAAAAAATGAATTTGCCAACCAACCAACCCAACTGTTGCTTCACGATTCAGGTGGTGGTGGTGCTGGGGCCTGGCTGCCTTTTAGCCATGACCGATTGGTGAGAAAGGAACGAATGGGGTCTGCGAAATAGTCGCTCTACCAGTTTATTAGACCATTTGGTGCGGCCTGCCAAGCTGTTTGACATTATGAATTAGGTACTGCGGCATAAAGAGGCGAATGCTCCCAGTTTTGAAAGGTTGTCGGCTTCGCTGCATGCAGAATGTCAGCCTGTTGACTGGTTTAATTTGGGTTGAAATTATTGAGAAACTTTAGCAATCCCATTGGCTTCTCGTGCTGAAACATTACCCCCGTTTTAAACAATTATTTGTACATTGTTTTGTAATTGTCTGAAATTCCAAGGTTATCCGGGACTTGTTCCACCTTTGCACCAAAAATTACACGCCTTTCACCCGAACCTGTGATTAAGCGCGCACGCTGCCCTTAAAAGTTCACAGAGTTCACAGTTTTCTTTTTGTCCTGACGACCAGAAGGACCCCGCGTTTAATAAGTTTGGACAGAAAATAAAAAGAAATTTTACATACACGTTCGTTGCATAATGCATTTTCACTGTTTATGAGCATTAAATGTGGGTCAATGACACGAACCCGCAATTTTTGGGAGAGATTGGGGTTTGAAGAAAAATCTGAAAAATGTTGTTTAATTATTTTAAATGCTGGTCAACTTTTACTTGATTATTGGTTTCGAGTAGCAACGCATCAACATTCTTTGACAACATTTACTTTCATTGAATCCCGGGTTTCCTTAAAATTACGTAAACACCAATTATGCGTTGGCACCCTACATGAACCAAGATATGCGTGAGAAATAAGGATAATCGTGTTGTGACAGATGGATTATACGAAAGGTTAAGCTTCCTTTTTTGAAATGATTTCACACCTTTTAAAAAAAATTGCAACTTATCATAAATATATGCACAAAAACAAATATTCAAACAATGTTCAACTTTAAATCGTCCGTAATTTTAGCCCTTCTAATTGACTGCGCCACTGACAAATCGTTTAATCCATTCCTAGAAGCGTGGTCATAGAGAAAAACACACCAAACACGACCTAAAGACCCTTCTCTCTATATTGGAAAACCCACCAAGTGACTGCACTGCAAGGTGTATTGCCTGTGTGATCCCATAGAGTGGGCTATTAACCAATCAACTACGGCAGCAATTGGGGTCATAATGTCTGCATATCTGCCCAGTCAGAGTTTCTCTCTCTCTCCATCACAACCCACCATCTAAACTCCTTTATCTCGGCAAGATTTCTGTGCAGACTGATGCAAGAGAGGGACCGAGTAAGTAATAGTAAGTGACATTTTATCTATAGGCCATTGTCGCCCACCGTTTGATATCTCCCAGACACTTGCACGGAGATGGTGCTGGTGTTGGTGTTTGCAGCATAGATGCAGCAGCATCAGGTGGTAAGTGATGTTGAGGCAAAACATATGCAAACCACTCCTTCAAAGGAAAAGCCCACACAGGTAAAAAGAGTTAAAAACAAACCATGAATGAAAAGAGTCGCTCTAAATTGTATCGCGAGGTGCGATTTATTCACAGGTGAGCACTCTAAACCACTCGATAGATGCACCGAGACTTGATTTGTGAGGGTGGTACCGTCAAAGATTCGATATCAGAATACAGAGGAATTGTACGCAAACCAATTTAAAGTTTTATTTTTAACTTGAGTGTACGATTAGTTGTTTCCATATATATATTTTTTATATATTTTTCATATCACTTAAACATAAGTATTTGAACATTAGAAAATTGCTCGAAACTGTAATTAAAAACGGGGCAGCTTTCCATGTCTCAATTTTGACTGTCTCATACTTCCATAACTCGACTTCATTCCTGATATATTCAGCAAAAACCGTACAAATACAAATACTTGCCAAAGGGAATTTTAGTTGGGAGGTACACCCAAAACTGGGCAGCGCTAGTCCGAGAGGATAATGGCTTCGATACGAGAGAATAGTGGTACCATCTACGGACACAGAAAACACGGCTCGAGGTTGGCGAGAGAATTATTTTCTCGAGGTTCATTTGCAAAAAAAAGTTCATCCGTCAAAACAAAAAAAAAACCAAAAATGTCGACTACGGGAATCGAACCAGAGACCTTTGACATACTAACCCAATGACTTAACTGCCTCGGCCAGCACAGTTTGGTGAACAAGGAGTGGTCAGATGTCGATGTATGATAATTGTTGGAGATTTATTATTTCAATTAACGAATGAACTGATTTGTTATGGTGGTGTGAGTTGTTAGCATTGTTCTCTCGTTTTGGCGCTGAGCCCCCAATAGATTTTGAGGGAACGATTCTCTCGACTCGGAATTTTGGGTGTAGTTTTGTCTGACTTGTTTACACGTTTACACAGTGGAAAATCGAAATCATATGGAAAAATTAATCTCTCGCGAGTGAACCACCACGAAATTGTATTCATTCGTTCATTGAAAAGCTCATCCAATTGAGTGGTTTATATCGGCAAATGAACATCTCTCATTCATTGATCCTTAATGGCCTATACGGTAAAGACACGGATTTGATATCTGTAAGGTTGTGAGTTCGATTCTCGATTTCGGCACTTTTTTTTAGGAGTGAACTTTTCTAAAAATGAACCCATTAGAATAACGCTCTCGCCATTTTCGGGATTTATCCTCCGCGTCCGTTCACGGTAGGTACCTTTACACTACAAGATTGTGTTCTGTGTTCTCTCAAATTGCTCTGCCCAACTGGTGGTGGATTTTTTTAAATCTAAATTGCTTTTTTATTCGTTTATATGTTTACAGTGGTTTTGACACGTTTACTTTGTTCATTTTTGAATAAATTAGTCAAAGAGTTAGGTTTTTATGTTGTTCGAACAAAACATATATTTTTACAGTGAAAGGAGAAAAAAGACCCACATCCTGCATCAAAACATCGGTTAAATTTGTTATAAAAATAGCAGTTTTCCTATAGAGGACCCGGATCCTATAGGAAGAGAGGGTCCATAACAGCATAAAAGAAATTAATTAATTAAAAAAATGTTCAAAAGACTTCAATTTGTATGGTCATAAAATAGCGTTTAAAATAAAAAAATAACTTGTGAAAAATACTCGTCGTTTACTAGGGTGTCCACTATTTACTCCACTATTTACTCTATCCAAAAATGTTAAATTCAGTAAAATAAAAAAATAGGTTGGCGAGAGAATTATTTTCTCGAAGTTCATTTGTAAAAAAAAGTTCATCCGTCAAAACAAAAAAAAAACCAAAAGTGTCGACTACGGGAATCGAACCAGAGACCTTTGACATACTAACCCAATGACTTAACTGCCTCGGCCAGCACAGTTTGGTGAACAAGGAGTGGTCAGATGTCGATGTATGATAATTGTTGGAGATTTATTATTTCATTTAACGAATGAACTGATTTGTTACGGTGGTGTGAGTTGTTAGCATTGTTCTCTCGTTTTTGGCGCTGAGCCCCCAATAAATTTTGAGGGAACGATTCTCTCGACTCGGAATTTTGGGTGTAGTTTTGTCTGACTTGTTTACACGTTTACACAGTGGAAAATCGAAATCATATGGAAAAATTAATCTCTCGCGAGTGAACCACCACGAAATTGTATTCATTCGTTCATTGAAAAGCTCATCCAATTGAGTGGTTTATATCGGCAAATGAACATCTCTCATTCATTGATCCTTAATGGCCTATACGGTAAAGACACGGATTTGATATCTGTAAGGTTGTGAGTTCGATTCTCGATATCGGCACTTTTTTTTTGGGAGTGAACTTTTCTAAAACTTAACCCATTAGAATAACGCTCTCGCCATTTTCGGGATTTATCCTCTGCGTCCGTTCACAGTAGGTACCTTTACACTACAAGATTGTGCTCTGTGCTCTCTCAAATTGCTCTGCCCAACTGGTGGTGGATTTTTTAAATCTAATTTGCTTTTTTATTCGTTTATATGTTTACAGTGGTTTTTGACATGTTTACTTTGTTTATTTTTGAATAAATTTGTCAATGAGTTAGGTTTTTATGTTGTTCGAATTAAACATATATTTTTTACAGTGAAAGGAGAAAAAAGACCCACATCCTGCATCAAAACATCGGTTAAATTTGTTATAAAAATAGCAGTTTTCCTATAGAGGACCCGGATCCTATAGGAAGAGAGGGTCCATAACAGCATAAAAGAAATTAATTAATTAAAAAAATGTTCAAAAGACTTCAATTTGTATGGTCATAAAATAGCGTTTAAAATAAAAAAATAACTTGTGAAAAATACTCGTCGTTTACTAGGGTGTCCACTATTTACTCCACTATTTACTCTATCCAAAAATGTTAAATTCAGTAAAATAAAAAAATAGGTTGGCGAGAGAATTATTTTCTCGAAGTTCATTTGTAAAAAAAAGTTCATCCGTCAAAACAAAAAAAAAACCAAAAGTGTCGACTACGGGAATCGAACCAGAGACCTTTGACATACTAACCCAATGACTTAACTGCCTCGGCCAGCACAGTTTGGTGAACAAGGAGTGGTCAGATGTCGATGTATGATAATTGTTGGAGATTTATTATTTCATTTAACGAATGAACTGATTTGTTACGGTGGTGTGAGTTGTTAGCATTGTTCTCTCGTTTTTGGCGCTGAGCCCCCAATAAATTTTGAGGGAACGATTCTCTCGACTCGGAATTTTGGGTGTAGTTTTGTCTGACTTTTTTACACGTTTACACAGTGGAAAATCGAAATCATATGGAAAAATTAATCTCTCGCGAGTGAACCACCACGAAATTGTATTCATTCGTTCATTGAAAAGCTCATCCAATTGAGTGGTTTATATCGGCAAATGAACATCTCTCATTCATTGATCCTTAATGGCCTATACGGTAAAGACACGGATTTGATATCTGTAAGGTTGTGAGTTCGATTCTCGATATCGGCACTTTTTTTTTGGGAGTGAACTTTTCTAAAACTTAACCCATTAGAATAACGCTCTCGCCATTTTCGGGATTTATCCTCTGCGTCCGTTCACAGTAGGTACCTTTACACTACAAGATTGTGCTCTGTGCTCTCTCAAATTGCTCTGCCCAACTGGTGGTGGATTTTTTAAATCTAATTTGCTTTTTTATTCGTTTATATGTTTACAGTGGTTTTTGACATGTTTACTTTGTTTATTTTTGAATAAATTTGTCAATGAGTTAGGTTTTTATGTTGTTCGAATTAAACATATATTTTTTACAGTGAAAGGAGAAAAAAGACCCACATCCTGCATCAAAACATCAAACATCGGTTAAATTTGATATACCTAAAAATAGCAGTTTTCCTATAGAGGACCCGTATCCTATAGGAAGAGAGGGTCCATAACAGCATAAATGAAATTAATTGATTAAAACAATGTTCAAAAGACTTCAATTTGTATGGTTATAAAAAAGCGCTTAAAATAAAAAAAAACTTGTGAAAAATACTCGTCGTTTACTAGGGTGTCCACTATTTATTAAAATACTCTATCCAAAAATGTTAAATTCAGTAAAATAAAAAATTAAGTTGTTGTGAAAATAATAAAATAAAAAATAAGGTTTGTTTTCCTTTTACTCATCGGTTTTAAAAAAGTCCTAATCAAAAAATACGGGTAAAAGGAAAATAGAAAATTTTGGAAAATCGTAGGAGATACATCCTGGTTCGATTTTTTAGGTAAAAATGAGTAACTGTGCCAATTTGATTAAGCGTTAAGGGTCGCTTTTTATCGTTGAAGTTTGTATGGGAAAATTCAAAAATGTATGGGGAAAAGCAAAAATGTCAAAATTCCGCCAAAAGGTGGCGTTAAATGTGTCAGATCATTGTAAAGTGTGAGATACCTATGTAAAATTGTATGAAAAACAACTTTGTTGAAGCCCAAAATTTATATTTTTCTTGAAAAAACTTTTAAAATCGATTGTAAATTATTCATTTACCTTGAACAATTTTTAATGTTGGGACCATAAATCGATACAAAATGTATCTAACCGTTAATGGTCCATTATATAACTACTAACACCGTCTCAAAAGAGCTAAGGGCCATCACATATATTCATGAACTGGACGAGGGAGTCGTGGATTGCCTGGCCCTAGTCATCTGCATTACCGATCTACGTCTGTACAATTTCAGAAGAAATCGTTAGCCAGAGAAAGGTATTCGCTTCAAAGGTTCTTGAGATATATGGTGGTTACTAACCGAACCGTCTCAGTTGAAATATGCTATGGTCATGGCCAAGTCCCGCCAAGACGGGAGTTTAAATACATACATGCAAATACATTGCATACATACATACATACATAACAAATCGATTTTGAATTGCTTCTTGATTTTTTGGGAACTTTAAAAAAACCTTGGAGCATTCAATTTTAAATTATTCTTGCAATTGTGTTAATAAAACCTGAAAACCATAAAATGATTTTATCAATCTTACCACCCTATCCTCCACATTCGACTTGAAGTTCAGACACTGGCAGTGTTGTGGTCTTGAGCGTGTGCACCACAGTTAGAAGGAGCCGTTGCTGGAACAAGTCAAACAGCAAGTGCCATACAACCCCCACGACCGGGCCGGGACTCCACGCTGGACAGCTGATGGCTTGCAGCATCGACCTTTATGACATAACAACCAATCCGACGGGTGGCTGATAAAAAAACAATCTTCTATTTCTTATTTTACGCGCACTCTCTCTATCTATCTTACGCGCGAGTTTGTTTTGCTAATAAGTGAGAGGGTTCTTCGTGGGTCAAGTCTCGAGACCCCCTGAAATGTGGGTCACGCGCCGCGACTCTGGGCCTAAGGCCAATTTTGGCAACAAGCAGGTTGCCATTAACCCAACCGGATCAGTACTGGGTCATTAGCTGAGGAGTCTAGTGTGGGGTGGCGCCTGAAAATGGTTTATTCCTTATTTATTGAAAACACTCTGGAAAAGCCAAAAAAGGTTCGGTGGGCATGCCATCGGGCCATTAAAACTGCCGCAGATTCATCATCATGCAGAGTGCGAAACCGGTTAGCGGCTCTGGAGCACGAGCAGGCCTATTTCAAGTGTTTCGAAAATTGCCACAATTCACGAATCCGGCGTGATGATGCTGTAAATGCCGTTGAATAACTGCGGCGGCAGTGCTGCATTTGAAATTGAACCACTTAGGTGGAGACATTTAAAAAATACTGCATCAATTTGTACCCAGGGCAGGGCAATAAAATGGTAATGAGTCGGGGTAAATGGCACCCTAAGGTGAGCCAAAGTGTTTGAGGTCATCAGCGTTGAGCATTGCTAAATAAAGTCACCTAACACTAAACATATCGAATCACCTGAAATCAGTCCTTCGACCTGCCCCTCGAAAGCATTTAACGACCGTTCTTTGCTAAAGTGTGCGATTCCGCACTAGGGTGACTAGACAAAAGGTCTAAGCGTCTGAGGAACTATATGCTCCAACATACATTGTTTGGTAGATCTCACATCATTCGATTTCTGATCGATTAACTATCTTCAGCAAAACATAATAAAACTCTTTGAAATCATTTTGAAACATAAATGTATTGCAACATTTTATTTAAATTTATGCAGACGATTCGAAATTCAGCACGTTTTAAGTACCTTATTTTGTCATAGTACGAATAACTAAGAAAAGATCCTTTTCTCGCATCACCCTAATGCAACGCTCAATACTGAAGGTAGGTAAATAGCATATTTGCACTCACTTTGAACTGGAGTGTGGAGCTTTGGTTTGATTCCGAGGAAAGGTCGTCGGATGTTTGCCCAAGACTATTTCGCCTCAAAATAAGCGGAAATGCAAACATCAGTTACCGGGCGAAGAAGGTTACTCAGCAGAATTGGTGGTGATCTAAAATTTCGTGACGGGGTAATTTACGAGAGATAACCCTGGTCGGAGGGGGGATTGACCTTGAATCAAAACGTATCATCGTTTATTGGCAAGAAGGGATAACATTATTGATTATTGCCTTACATAAGGAACAAGACACGATTTTTACAATTAAGCTAATGATGCTAATTGAATTAGCATTTCTAGATATTCTGACAAAGAAAGTGTTCTTTGGGTGGCAAATTCGAAAAAAATCACACTTTGTATCTTTTGCAAAGAAACATAATTTTGGGCAGCAATAAACGTGTACTGATTAATAACGGCGCCCACCATCTCAGTATATAGATCCTGCTTTAACCAGTTCAAACCTGTTCGTCACTTACGATTCTCAACTTCAGCGTTTCTTTCTAGCTGAGCTTTGAACTTTTTTTTGGTGCGTGTTTCAAAATCCTCTTGGAAATACAAACAAACAAACAATTATTTGGTTGCACATTTGCATCGTCGCTGCTGCGTGTGTTCAACTGTTAATGGCTGGTCGGACGGTCCTCCGCTGGGGGCAATCGTGGAACATGCTAGATTTGCCTGCCATGAGGGGGTGCCAATTATTACTACTTGGCTTAGGCACCGTCTTCCATACATCTCTTCTACGCCACCACCACCACTTTTGCCGACCGGATTGGGAAAGAGTTCATTGTGGTGGCTGTTGCTCACTACCAGCCAAATCAATACAATTTTCACTGTGAATTTTTTTTTCTTCACCTGCCAATTTGCCGATGACGTTTCACCCGGGTGTTTGTGCTGTGCGCCTCGCCAGTTAAATGCGAAATCAAGTAGGCAAACACGACTGAAGAAATTTTTTTTTTTTTTTTCATAAAATTATTTTTATTAGGTCCTTTTCGGTACTGGGACCTGGTTAGGACCGAGTCGGCTTTTGTAATTACATTTGGCTTAATAATTACAGAGGATCTTGTGTGTAAATGTTAGTGGGAGGGGAGCCGATTACCCGCGGCCTACTCGGGGTTAGTAGGGAAGGGATTGATGTTAAAGACAAGGCATGGGATGGGAAGGGGGATTGTGTAGGGGTCTTGGTTGGCTCTGCTGGCCTTTGCGTTTTGTCCTCAGCCGCAACTCGGTGTCCAGCTGCTGGGGCGATCTTGCTTTGCATCCGGTGCAAACCAGAAACGACGGCTTTGTGCGAAGGCGAGTTATACTAACAGAAGGAAAACTAACTGAAGGAAAACTAACTGGAAGAAAAACTAAATAGATATTTTGGAATCTAAGAGGAACTGATAGATCGGATAGAGAACATCAAGGTCTAGTTGAGATAACGCGTCTCGCATCGGAATTTCTGGTGGTCTTCCTCGGGCCCTGAGGGTATCTTTCAACTTAATTCTGTGAACATGGTGATCTGGACACGCCCATACGAGATGGTCGATGTCTTGATAACCCTGCCCACAGTCGCAAAGGTTCGTATCACTCATGTTGATACGGTACAGATGAGCCTTGGAAGACTGAAGAAATTGTCTCCCTGATCTTTCTACCACATTTTTTGTTTGTTTGAGTGATCAGCCAAGATCCTGAAGTGTTTGGGTACATATGAAGGTTAAGTTACCCCAACCAATATCGTAAACTGTTATCGAGAGTCCGCGACTACATTTTTGTTGGTCTGTAAAACAAATTTTAGAATGCCCAACACTTCCTCAAATTATGTATAGCTTGATGTTGAGTGAACCTAAATTAAAGCAATCTTGTTTTTATACACCGACTCTTGTGATCTCTGATACTATCTACTATCTTGAAAGTTATCACAGCAAGCATTGGCTGATGCACCGCAAACGTCAAACCATACAAATTTGCTGATGGATCCGGAAGAGATCTGGAAAAAGATTCGGCAGCAAAATAATGTAATCTTGCTTGGTTTTGCCTAAGGTTACGTCCTATTGAAACATTTGTCTACAATCTATACTAATTTAACGTTTGCTGAGGGGTTTGGTTATGATTATGCTTGCAATAAACAATATTAAAACCCTCATGGTTGGAATAAACTCGGTTGTCACGGTGCTCTTAGCCCATAGCAAACATATCTGAAACATAATCTTCAAATTTCATTTTTTTTTTCGATTTAATAAGAAAACTTTTTTTTTTATTCGACTGAATTCATTAACAGCTCGCTCCATCCTATTTGAAAAATTTCTCCACTTCAGACGATGATTTTGTTTACATTTCAGCTTAATGACTCTCGGTTTTGAGCCTTCTCGTTGAAGCCAACCACTCAAACAACATAAAATTCCTGCGTCATCGGTACTCTACCGAGCAGAAATGACAAAACATTAGGCCTCTGAACAAATCCCGATCATCGCTGGTCGCCACCGACCGCGACGACGACTATTCGTTGCGATCATTGCAAACTTCAATCTCTCACCGAGAAGGCCGAATTCCTTATCGAATTTCAACTCTATTTACATACTTCACAACATAGACCACAAACCCACACAAACACACACCTTGCTGGTCTCCCCCGAGCAGCTTAGACCCCCAAAGCCACCTCGTGGGCACGCTACTAAGAGCCGACTCAATCAGTTGCTGTTTGTCTGTCATGCGACCCCATAGAAACCACCGTGCGCGATCGCGATCGTAGTATTTGTGTGCAAACAAACGAAGTTTGAAGCCTTTTTTTTGAAAAAAATTAGGCGGGGATCGCGTTTTTTCGGCGATCGCCTACTGTAAAACGTCGCGAGTTTGAACGCGCGATCGTTCACCACGTGCGCCGAGTCTTGGCATACCTTGATCGTCGCCGTCTTCGTCGGCGCGTGGTTTCAACTAGTGGTGGTAGCAGCAGGCTTTGGTCTTTTTCGGACAGTCTCGCGCGCGGCTCAACGACGACGATCGCGGCGCGGCTTTTGGCCGAACGGTTGAGCTTAAGGTTCTTTAATTATACTCGGTATTTGGCGGAGAGCAGATCGTTTTCCTACTTCGCTGCCGCTGCGAAGGCTTCTTCTAAACCCAAGTGACAAGCGTTCTACGTGTGTGTGCGTGTGTGTTGTGTGTTCTCTCCGGTGGTGCTAAGTGATGCGCGATTGCGGTGTTGATAGATCGCAGTGCTGTTCTGTAACCTTGAGCAATCTACTCGGTTCTACCTTTAGTATCTAGTCACGGCGCGATCCTCAACGGTTTCGCTACTTGAATAGTGTGTGCGCTGATTGAAGCAGCAACAGCAACGAAAAAAAGTGAATTTATACACACCTGCCTGCTGAAAGTGAAGTTATACACGGATGAAATCGAATTCCAGCTAACTAGAAGGTGTGAATTGTTTGCGCGGGGTGGTGATCGTTACGGAAGTGTTGTGTCACATGTGCTTTCGCGCTGGATAAGCTCAGTCGAGGCTGGTTTATCAACCTGGAAACGTCGTCATCCCCGGGAAGCGATCCGATCCGGGCATCCATTGTGAACCACAACACTCTTTTTCTGTTTTAATTCGAGGAAGTAAGTGAATCATTTGTTATATTATTGCTCCTCGTGGTGTGTGCCTTCAACCATGTAACCATTACTGCGTTCGCAGTCTTCGAGTGCCTCCTTCGTGTTTGAAGTCTCTATTCAAAGCAGATTGTGTGCGCTATTGGCAAGTTTTTTGTTGTTGCTCCTTCACTATTTACTAAAGAAACAACGTCCATTGAGACATTGAAGTCTATCGACAAAAAAACAGCAAACTCGCAAAGAAAAAGACACACAAAGAGTACTACTAAAAATTACATTAAACATACCGCAGAGTGAGAGAGCGAAAGTGAGCAAAGATACTAGACGCGATTGTTATGCAATTCGGATCTCGAATGCGGTGACTCTTCAAGTTAAGGGGAAACCCTCCTATTTCCTCACACCAACAGTGCATTACACCCCAAACTCCTAAGCCTACTGAAAATCGCAACTGCTCCCCTAATTCAATTTGCCAACGCAACCCCGTTTGATGGTCGTGGTCAACGACGGTGAAGATCACGGGAAACGCCCCGGTGGCGGAGCAAACGGCAGACACAAGTGTGTTTATACGCCCGGTTTCACACACCAGAGACGGGACGGCCAGCCAGACCAGACGAATGGACGGATTGCGCGCCGCCACACCGAAAACAGTGGTGGCTGTGGTCGCGGAAAAAAGCTTGTTTCAACGGCGGTGAACTTGATCTTTCTCGAACTTGGGGAGGACCTGGGGGCCGATTTTTATGGCTTTTTCGACGTAATTTTTGGATGAAGTGATTGCTTATGTGAAGATTTACGAAGTCGTGTCTTTGGCATTGGGAAGTTGCTGTTACTTTGCTGAAACAACTAATCTGAAACCTAAAATTATAATCTTTTGTCTTTTCTATGCCTAAAATTTGGTATGACTTTAAAAATGCATTTGTTTGTTATATGAAATGAATAGACTTTTCAATACCGTCCAGGACCCACACACAACATTTAATTTCAAGAAAGGCGTTTAAAAAATTCACGAATGTTTTCGGTCTGTGGTAAAAATTTAAAACTTTGGAAAATTCAAAGCGACCCAATTTGACTTAGAGTTTAAATATGAATGTTAAGAAGGTATAAATTCTTGAGTTAACAATCGACTAAATAATTTAAAACAGTGGCGGTGATTGTTTGTTTATTTAGGGTTTTTTTGAACTGTCTAATTTCATAATATACACAAGTTTTAGAATCAATTTTTAAATCCTTTTTTTTCAGAAAATTTTGACTAAAAATAAAATTAAAATAGTATATTTATAGTTGCGTTAAGACGTAGTACTGTTTAAGAAATATTAGAATTATAATTATTATTAATTTTTAATAAAGAGCATTTTTGAAAAAGCTTGAATTGAGACAATAGCATATTGCGGATCCCCAAGTGTAGTCAAAACACTACACTATGCTTCGTGAAGCATGTGAATGAAATTACAATTCTACATAAAAAGTACTGAACCAATTAAAGAAAAACTGTTAGAACAACGATACCTAAAATGAAGGTGGCGACAATTTTTTGGTTGAATGAAAAATAAAACATTTTTTCTGATCTTACCAATAAATCTGCTGGTTCTAGCAAAACGTTGAAACTGACAGAAGGTTACCAAGATAACACGTTTGATGGATCAAAAGTTTTTTTTAACTGGTTCGATCAAATGGTTTCCGTAAACCTGGGTGACCATGATTGGTTAAAGATTTTGCAAAATGAATAAACGAACAGAATGGTATGAAATGTTGGAGAAGAGTTCAAAGTAGCTCAAGAAGCAGTTGTCAACCAATTTGTACATTTTCCAAAAGTTAATAGACTATAATTAAGAAAACATTTATAAAAAGGGTTTTTTTAATACTCTAAAAATTTCAGGATTATCTCAATATAACTTAGTTCGAATCGAAAATGGACGGTTTTATCGGATTCTTTAGACATTTTCAACAAAAGCTAAAATTGGTTTCTAGGTTACAAGATTCAAGCATTATTCAAATAGAAATCAAAAATATCTTGAGATTTATAGGCATTTTCAGTAGAACAATTTTCTAAATATATTTCTACAACATTGGTTTTTGATGGTAACAAAAATCGATATTTTTATGAAAAAAAAAATCAATTCTGATCAAACTTGGAACTTATTATTTATTTGACCGCAAATTCATGTAAATTTGATTAAAAGGTATTAAATAAATTAAGTTAAATCAATGCTCATTTTTCTAATGAAAATTATAATAAACCTCACTAATGATAAATTTGGATTGCTCCGGCAGAAGTCTCAGCGGTTAGTCGTGTTTTTTCGCGGTGTGTTTGGCGCGTTTTTCACGGCGATTCCGAGGCGTGTGCGAGCGGACAAGCCCGTTCCGGTGGTCAGAGAGGCCACAATCTGGTCGTCGTGGACACGGCGGCGGTGCAGCAGCGGAAGAGGAACGAGTTCCTGCATCCGAGCAGCAGCAGCAGGTGGAGTGAGCAGCAGCGGCCGCGGAGGCAGCTGAGGCGAGAGACGGTCGTTGGTCGGTGGAATCGGCCCCGGAGAGTCGTCTGCGGTCGGCGGACCAGTTTTCGGCCAGGCCAGGTCGGAGACAACCCCGTTGTTTACGTGGCTGGCAGCAGGCAGCACAACAACAACAAGCGCGCGCAAACGAGCTTCCCGCGCATCCCGCTGCGGGCGGCAGCCAGTGCGGCCAGTTCGGCGGTGAGTGCGAAAGGCGAGTTTTTTGTTTGCTTTTAGTTTTTTTTTTTTTTTTTTCTCATAGTTTTTTTTTCCTGTTAGATTTTTTTTTTCTCATTTCTTCTGCGTTATTTTAGTCTTATTTTGGTTTGATTAGTTTTCTTCCGTTTTTCCTCAATCATGGATCCGACCGAGTCGGAACACGAGGAATCTGATTTCGATTCATCCATTGATGGTGACGAGGACGTGGAAATGAAGGACTCTGTCTCGGGAGTTCCTTCAAACACCACCAACAGGGACCACTTCCTGAAGGATAAGGATGCTGACGGTAAAGGGGGATCCACGGACGGGTCTAAGAGGAAGAAGCGAAAGCGTCCTAAATCAGATCCGAATCCGGTTCCCCCTCAACCACCGATTCCTCCCTTGACTCCAGACCCGATTCCCCCCTTGACTCCAAACCCAATTCCTTCTCCCAATCCAGATCCAATTCCTCCTAAAACACCGGTGCCGAATCCGGATCCAAATCCCCCACCGCTCCTGAATCCTCATTCCCAAAAACCGATTCCTCGTCCTCGTCAGTATCAAGAGGGATCGCAAACGGAATGGGTGGTCTTCTTCCGGCCCAAACAGAAGCCGTTAAACTTTGTACAGATCACCAAGGATTTGCAGAAGCACTATCCTGGGGTGGTCGAATGTACCAAGCTGAACAAGAGCAAGCTCCGCGTGATCGTGAACTCCGCGGTGCAAGCTAATCAGATCGTAACTGATCTGCGGTTCAGCATTGAGTACCGTGTTTGGATTCCGGCCCACAAAGTCGAGATCGACGGCGTGGTGACCGATGACAGTCTGTCGCTTGTCGACCTCTCAAGGGCGGTGGGACGCTTCAAGAACCCTAAACTTCCAGCTGTGGAGGTACTCGAGTGCCGGCAACTGGGCAACGTCACCACCGAGGGTGGCCAGAAGAAGTTCATTCCTTCTGCCTCGTTCCGGGTGACTTTTGCAGGGTCAGCTCTGCCGGACTACATTGAGCTGTACAAGCTTCGGCTTCCAGTTCGATTGTACGTTCCGCGAGTGATGAGCTGCGAAAACTGCCAGCAGTTGGGACACACCAAGACCTACTGCAGCAACAAGAGCAAGTGCTCAAAGTGCGCCGGCCCCCACAAGGACGTGGATTGCCAAAAGCAGGCTGAAAAATGCCTGCTTTGTGGCGGGGAACCGCACAAAACTCGACAGTGCCCAAAGTACAAGGAGCGCGAGGACAAGATGAAGCGATCCTTGAGGGAACGCTCCAAGAAGTCCTTCGCGGAAATCCTTAGTCAGGTGACCCACCCCAATCGCTTCGCTCCTTTGGCGGACGAAGATTCGGGGGACGAAGATTCCGATGTGGAGGTCCTCTTCCAGAGAGACGAGGAAAGTGACTCTTCCGGACCAAACCCGAAGCGCAACAAGGCTTCCAAGTCCAGGAAAGCCGCTGGCGGCAAGGGTAAGGAAAGTGACTCGTTGAACTTCGAGGAGGATTTTCCTTTCGGTCCGTCGGGTAAGCCCGCTCCGAAGCCGGCACCGAAGCCGACACCGAAGCCGGCACCGATTCCTCTCAAGCCGCTGAAGCCCGTTCCCAAGCTGCCAAAGATCCCCCTAAAAACGGTTCCTCAACCGAATCCGATCACCGATGCCTTCAAAGGAGTCCTTCCTTTTTCCACAATCGTGGAATGGCTGTGCTCTTTTGTGAGTGAACCGACGCGTTTAATCATAAAGCGGTTTGAGCCTCTCGCTAGACACATCGGGAAACAGCTTGCTAGCACGACGCCCCTCTTGTCGTTCATTTCCTTTGATGGGTAATACACCAAAAACGAAAAACGGCATCTCCTTTCTACAATGGAATTGCAGAAGTTTAACCCCCAAGTTAAACGATTTTCAACAATTCGCATTCGAACGAGACTGTGATGTGTTTGCGCTGAGCGAAACGTTTCTTATAGGAGATGAGACGCCAGCTTTCCGGGGGTACAACATCATCACAGAGAGCAGGGCAGGGCCAAATAGAGGTGGAGGCGTACTGATTGGGGTCAGGAAATGCCACACTTTTAGAAAGGTCACGCTCCCGAATCTAGGAGGAATCGAAGCAGTCGCAGTACAGGCCAGGATCAGAGGACTGGACATTTGCATTGTGTCCGTCTATGTTCCCCCACAGGTGTCGTTAACTCGACAAAAGTTGTGGGGTATGCTTGAGCTGTTGCAGGCACCGCGACTGGTTCTGGGTGACTTTAATCTTCACAGCACCGAGTGGGGAAGTCACAAGACAGACCCTCAAGCATATCTGATTCACGAACTGTGCGACGACTTCCAGATGACCCTCCTAAACAGGGACAAGCAAGTTACGCGGATTGCAACACCACCAACGCCAACTACGTCCGGTACGAAGGCGAGTGCCATCGACTTGTCGCTCTGTTCCAACAGTCTGGCAGTTCTCTGTGACTGGAACGTGCTTCAAGATCCTCGTGGCAGTGATCATTTGCCGATCGCTATTCTGGTTAGCCATGGCCCACAGCAATCGACAACGGTGGAGATGCCTTACGATCTGACGCGAAATATCGACTGGAAACAGTACGCGGAGGCAGTCTCCATTGGAGTTGAGTTGCGAGCAGGGTTGGCACCGCTTGAAGAATATGCGTTTCTGGCTAATTTGATCTATGACAGTGCTATACAAGCTCAGACGAAACCCGTCCCGGGACCGTACATCCGAACGCGCCCTCCACTTCCCTGGTGGGACAAGGAGTGTACGGATCTCTCGGCGGCCAGGTCTGAAGCTTATGTGGACTTCTGCAAGTGTGGAATCCGAGCGAACTTCCAAAAGTACAGAGCTCTTGATCGCAGGTACAGTAATACTCTGAAGCGGAAGAAGCGAATGTACTGGCGGGAGTTCGTTGAAGGATTACCAGCAGATACGTCCATGAGCACTCTGTGGCGCGTTGCGAGGGCCATGCGTAGAGGTTCCGTTCCGAACGAGAGTGTGGAAAAATCGGACAAGTGGATATTGGATTTCGCCAAGAAGGTGTGCCCGGACTCGGTGCCGACACAACCATCATTCGACGTTGTTGATGGGAGCGATTCTAATCCTCCCTTCTCGATGGTAGAGCTCTCCATAGCACTATTGACGGGCAACAACACTGCTCCTGGTCCGGACAAGATCAAGTTCAGCTTGCTGAAAAATCTTCCGGACGTCGCCAAGCAGCGTCTGTTGAATCTGTTCAACAAGTTCGTGGAGCAGAACATAATTCCACACGAATGGCGACAGGTCCGGGTGGTTGCCATTCAAAAGCCCGGTAAGCCGGCATCCGACCACAACTCGTATCGTCCAATCAGCTTGCTGTCGTGTCTACGCAAGTTGCTGGAGAAGATGATCCTCGACCGCCTCGAACCATGGATGGAACGAGAGCACTTGCTGTCTGACACGCAGTATGGCTTCCGGAGAGGCAAGGGAACAAGCGACTGTCTAGCCTTGCTGGCCACAGGGATCGACATAGCCCGTGGTAAAAAACAGCAAATGGCTTCTGTCTTCCTAGACATCAAGGGTGCATTCGATTCAGTCTCCATCGATGTGTTGGGAGTAAAGCTGCGGCGGAGCGGTCTCAATCCGACGATGTGCAACTTCCTCATCAACCTGTTGTCAGAAAAACACATGCACTTTGTGCAAGGTGATCTGGCAATCACCCGGATAAGTTACATGGGTTTGGCACAAGGCTCACGCCTTAGCCCATCCATGTATAACTTCTACGTCAGCGACATCGATGATTGCTTGACCGGAGACTGCACCCTTATACAGTACGCAGATGACGCAGTGGTTTCAATCGCTGCCAAGAAGGAAGTCGATCTGCTAGAACCCTTGCAAGATACCCTGAACAACTTGGCCCATTGGGCAGTTGGAAAGGGTATTGAATTCTCTCCGGAGAAGACGGAACTGGTCGTTTTTACGGGGAAGCATGAACCGCCGCAGCTCAATCTTTCTCTCTCGGGAAAGACTATCGAGCAGTCGGACCACTTCATGTACATGGGTACCATCTTCGATCAAAAGGGAACATGGGGGAAGCACATTAACTACCTGAAGCAAAAGTGCCTGCAAAGGACTAATTTTCTGCGCAGCGTCTCTGGCAACCGGTGGGGTGCTCATCCTTCGACCTGCTTCGACTGTACAAGACAACGATACTCTCGGTGCTGGAATATGGCAGTTTCTGCTTCCAGTCAGCTGCGAAATCACGCTTGTTGGTTCTCCAGCGGATACAGTACCGAAGTCTTCGCATTGTCTTGGGATGCATGCACTCAACTCACAACATGACCCTCGAGGTCTTGGCGGGAGTGTTGCCTCTGCGAACTCGTTACTACGAACTGTCTTACCGGTTCCTGATCCGGTGTGATTACAGGAATAAACTGGTAATTGACAACTTTGAAACGTTGCTGAACCTTCACGTTGAGTCTCGGCGCATGCTTCTATATTATGACTTTATGTCATCGTGGGAGTGGAGCCCGAGCACAACGGTACAGCGCACGCCTCCGTTAACCAGCAGCACCCTGATTGGCTTCGACACGTCCATGAAAGCCGATACTCGCGGTATCCCAAACCATCTTCTGCGGGGAGTTGTACCGTCGATCTTCGCATCAAAGTACAACCATGTTCCTCCAAACAACAGATTCTTCACCGATGGCTCCAAGCTCGACGGCTGTACGGGCTTCGGTGTTTATCATGAATCTTATCAGCTGTTCTTTAAGCTGAAGGACCCGAGTTCGGTTTACGTCGCAGAGTTAGCCGCGGTTTACTGCGCACTGCGAATCATCGAGACCATGCCACCTGACCACTACTTCATCTTCACCGATAGCTTTAGCTCTGTTGAGGCTATCCGGACTCTGAAGCCGACCAGGGAGTCTACGTTTTTCCTCACGGAAATACGCAAGACTTTAAACAACCTGGCGGCTCAGTCCTTCAGCATCACGGTGGTATGGGTCCGCGCTCATTGCTCGATTCCGGGTAATGAGAAAGCGGACTTGCTCGCCAAGAAGGGTGCTGAGAGTGGAGACATTTTTGAAAGGCCAATTAGCCTACAAGAATGCTACGGTTTGCCGAGGCAGCGTGCGCTCCTGGATTGGCAAAATCAATGGGACGACGACACCAAAGGACGTTGGATGTATTCCATACGACCTAAGGTGCAAAGAAAAGCCTGGTTCAAGGGAATGGACTTGACGCGTGGATTCATCAGAACGATGTCCCGCCTTATGTCGAACCATTACTCGTCCAAGGCTCATCTTTACCGTATCAACATGAGTGATACAAACTTATGCGACTGTGGGCAGGGTTATCAGGACATCGACCATCTCGTATGGGCGTGTCCAGATCACCAGGCTCACAGAATTAAGTTGAAAGATACCCTCAGGGCCCGAGGAAGACCACCAGAAATCCCGATGCGAGACGCGCTATCTCAGCTAGACCTTGATGTTCTCTATCCTATCTATCAGTTCCTCTCAGATTCCAAAATATCTATTTAGTTTTCTTCCAGTTAGTTTCTCTTCAGTTAGTTTTCCTCTATTTAGTATAACTCGCCTTCACACAAAGCCGTCGTTTCTGGTTTGCACCGGAAGCAAAGCAAGATCGCCCCAGCAGCTGGACACCGAGTTGCGGCTGAGGACAAAACGCAAAGGCCAGAAGAGCCAACCAAGACCCCTACACAATCCCCCTTCCCTTCCCACGCCTTGTCTTTAACATCAATCCCTTCCCTACTAACCCCGAGTAGGCCGCGGGTAATCGGCTCCCCTCCCACTAACATTTACACACAAGATCCTCTGTAATTATTAAGTTTTTTGTAATTACAAAAGCCGACTCGGTCCTAACCAGGTCCCAGTACCGAAAAGGACCTAATAAAAATAATTTTATGAAAAAAAAAAAAATGATAAATTTGACGTAAATAATTCAATTTTCTCACTTTTAGGCTGAAATTTGTAAGAAACCAGTGACTATCAAAGTTACTGGGGTTTAACAAAGAAACTACGTTTTTTAGCACAATTGAAAAACCGTTTTAGAGAAAACATGGTCGTTGTGTAACCCAGCCAAGTACAGGTTCAAAACATAAAAATAATGCAAAATGTCTTACCAATTCTAACATGTTTGAAAAATAGATTGAAATCGTACCAATATCAGTCCGGTTTACGGTTTCTTTTTCTATGAATGCATATGGTCAGAGAATAACCAAATAATGTATTATTGACTTGTGCAAAAATCAATCAATTATTGTTCTATTATTAGTTGAAATTGAATATTTTTTGTGGAAACGCTAGTTTAGCTGACATATTATGTATCTGTATTCTAAGTGCTTACATTAGGGGAAGTTCCCGTATGTGCAGTTTAAGGATTCGTTTCTATTTCCTACCAAATTTGCCGATTCTCACTTTTTAATCTGTTTGTTTTTTTTTTTTGCAAAGCTTTTGACCGCCAAAGGCTGCCATGTAAAAATTAAGTGCTCAATTGAATTACATGTTCCCTTGCCTATATATTTTAGCGCAAGCTTGGTTTGGAATATCCAACAATTATGAGAATATTGTTTACATTACAATAGTTTAACAATAGTACCGCTATGGAAAGTTGAAAAAAGTTGCTGATAAAATATCGAATCGAGTAATGCAAAATTTCTGGACAAAGTTAAATGCTTTTGAAATGCCGCCCCAGATCCTTCAAGATAGACGTTATCCAACGTCAACAATTGTTTTTGGCTTATAATATATTCAGCCACCATAACAACATCGCCTTGAGTTTTTTTCTTTTCTTAAAATTAAAATAATTCAATTGATTTTTTGTCAATATATAGAACTCGCATGTCTGCGATTTTGCTAACATTTATCGATCCGCTTTAATTTTTTTTCGTTTCTTTTCGTATTAGCAATTTGCAAACAACACTGTTTTTGTTTTGCTTGTTTATAATGCTGTTTATTATTTATCTTTATTATAAAGCCTTTCAGTCAACTGAAGGCTGTTTCGGCTATTATTGTCACTTGATAGCACTGTTATGTAGTTGGATTCGAATCGGAGGAGAGGGGATAACCAGAACTGGTTTTATAAGAAAATCTCAGTAATACACCTGATTATGATTAAGACAGCACTGCCGCCAAGAAACCAGTGATCACCGCACAGAGTTCTGCGTCCAACCTGCTCGTATGTTTTTTGTGAGCCGGTTTTCAGAGAACACCTTAGAACCTAAATTCCAGTGCTGATGTCCGGTTCAGCGCAGTGAGCGGCTTGCTCTGCAACTCTCGAAGATTGAAATTCAAGGTTATAATGCACATTATTTTTTGGATTCGATTTCGAAGAGAACAGAACGCCTTCAAGTCACCGAATCCGAATGAAGCATCCACAAAAAAAAAAGACTTTTTTTAAACTGAAGGTTATTGCCTTTACGCTTGGTGAGGGCTTGCCATCATGTGTTTGTGTGTTTGGCTCCGATTAAATAATTTAATAATTCATGATTTTTTTTTATCTCACCATATTGTAATTTTTAATTGTAATTATTGTAAAAATAAATTAGCCATCATAACAACAAGCCTGTAAAGCCTGATTTTTTTATTAACAATGACAGTTCAATATCTGAAGGCATGTCTATTTAAAAAAAGAATTGAAGCATTATTTAGTTACGTCTGTGTTACATTTTGTGACACTTTTTGCAGTAATGAATAAAAATTACAAAAATAACTATTTTTGCCAAAAAAATGTCGAATAAAATTAAATAGTCTTCAAAATTTGTATAATGAGGACATATTTTCAATGAAAGTATGATTTAATATCAATACGAGTTCTAAACTGCAAATTCCTTTGGATTTTTTTTTGGACAACCGCCATAATAGCATGCATTTTTGTATCGATTCAGGCTGTATTCAAACGAGAAAACCCTGTCTTCTATACAAAACCTGTCTCTCTGAAGAAATCCGGTTTCTGTGCTTTTTGCGTCACAGAAATATCACATTCTGAGAATTCCCACTGTATTTTTCCATCAAATCCCAACCATCTTTATTAGGTAAAACTTCATGGTTTGAAAGCTTTTTTTTATTCATCGGAAGCTAAATTTACGAACATTTTAATTCTCTGCTGTCCCGCTTCACTTATAAATTTCACTTCGGATAAGCGAATCACATTTTTTTGTTGGCTTATTTTTGACTATCGAGCTTTAGTTTGACCCTTAAACTACGTTAAACAAAATAGTAGAACAATTTAAACTTCAAGCCATAGTATTAACATTTGACTGTTCTAAAATGAATTTTACACCTTCCCACCCCACCAAAACCGAAAATGGATCTTATTTGTATTTTTTTTATTTGGCTCAAACTTTGTGGGGGCCTTCCCTATGACCAAATAAACTATTTTGTGTGATTGGTTCATCCATACAAGTCTCCATACAATTTTGGCTGCTGTCCATACAAAAATGGTATGTAAATATTCAAACAGCTGTAACTTTTGAGCGAATTTTCTGATCAATTTGGTGTCTTCGGCAAAGTTGTAGGTATTGTTGAGGAAAAAAATATTTTGAATTTTTTTAAATCAAGACTAGCATTTTAAATGGGCGTAATATTCAATGTTTGTATTTTTTCGAAAAGATCGGAAAATTTCACGAAGTTTCATGTATTAACATTGAAAATCGGGCCATTATTTGCTGAGATATGGTCATTAGAAAATGGTGGGTTATTTTGGTGAGATTAAGAAAACTTCAATTTTCGTGTTTCTTTTTCTTAAAGCGACTCTATCTCAGCAACCCGAGGTCCAATCTTCAATGTCTCTTAGACACATTTATAGCAAATTTTCTGAACTTTTCAAAAAAAAAAAAATTTAGAAATGATCACTTATGGTCACTAATTTTAAAAATTGACAAATTGCAAATATTTCGCTAAAACCAAACTTTCGGTGGCTTTTGAAAACGGAGCCCTTTATCAAAAAATCTGTAAAGTACTTTTCGATTGCAAATTCAATGTTGCATTAAAAAATAATGTCAAACTTGTTTTTGCATGAAACTTCGATTTTTTCCAAAATCACTGTTTTTTTTTTTAAATTCATGACTCACTTCATAACTTAAAAATCAAAAAATACGTATTTTGGGAAATTGAGTTTTAGTGAAAAAAAAGTTGATAAAAAAAGTCTGCCACTTTTTTCCGTATACCTATTTTTTCTCAAAAGTCCTCAACTATACCTACAACTTTGCTGAATCGGTGTCTTGATCAGTATGGACAGCAGCCAAAATTGTATGGAAACTTGTATGGGTAAACCAATGAAGCAAAATAGCTTATTTGGTCATAGGGAAGGCCCTAAATAAAAAAATACAAAAAATAAAAATGGTCGAAATCGGCAGATTTCGTAGAGAGTTGCTCAGGAACCATTTTTCAATTATTTTTTCTTTAAAAGTGTTCTGTAATTAGAGCGGAGGCTTTATGCGACCATCCGAAATGTACGTAATTTATGTGAAAATATCCCAGCAATACAGTAAAAATAACCACTTGCCTCGCAAAAATAATCTAGGGTCTATTTAACTCCAAATTCGCTATAAAAGCATTTTTAAATGTTAGGTCAGATTTTCAAAATCTGAAAATATTTTTATCAAAAAGATCAGACGATAAGAATGACTATTTGCCCTCGATAGTTTGGCACAATTATGTTGGTATCAATAATAAATAAATAAAAATTATGTAAACGGCAGTTTATTCTGTACCTGAGAAAATTGGCCGAAAACTGATTCTTGAAACCTTTTTTTATTTATTTTAATTTCTATGTCTTGACCAAGCCACGTAGCCCAGTGGTAACGCTTCCGCCTCGTATGCGGTAGATCGGGGTTCAAATCCCGGCTTCGATTGCTTAGTGAAGGGGTAAAGGGAAGGTAGTGTATCGTCACAAACTGGACCTTATCAAGCCACCTTAGGTAGACAACCTATGGAATGTTAACATCAACCTTATCATGTTAACATTAAGTTGTTTAATAAACCGTCACTGAATCCGCTTTGTAAATGCCGGCCCCGATACTATCCACCGTTGTTCCCCTCAGGAACAGGGAAAGATTTACTTTTACTTTTAATTTCTTTTTCAACGCACATGTGTCAAACTATCAAGTGCAAATAGTCATTCTTATATAAAATTGTCTGATATTTACGATGAAAATATTTTTCAGATTTTTTAAATCTGATCTTAACATTTGAAAACGACTAAGGATGCTTTTAAAGCGAAGTTGGGGTAAAATGGACCCTAGATTCCTGGGACATTTTTACATAAGTTACGTATATATTGGATGACCGCATAAATTTCAAAAAAAATGTTGAAAAATGAGGAGTTGGGGCAAAATGGACTCTTTTCTGTTTCGTGCGGTGGATGATCACCAATCGATTCCTCGGATTTTTTTACATAAGAGACATTAATTTTTGTACTAGGGAACCAGCGCGTTCAGTTCAGTCCGATTTCGCCCATCTACAGTTCTTTTTAATAGGTCTTATAAACATAAGGAACACAATTGCTTTTGTGTAATAAACTTTTATTACCTTAAACACATTTGAAAAAATCAAGCCTGAACCGGTCAAAGATAAGTCAAAACACTTCTTGTTTTACAAATGGTCAATAATGAAACAGAACTCTGGTGGTAATATAAATTTATAGAAATTCAGGATTTTTTTAAATTAAAACTTCCACCTTAAAAGTAATATTGACCTTAATTTAAATTAATCCAATAAACAGTGAGGTTGGGTTTAAAGCTCAAAAAAGGTTAAATTAAGAATTTAAATTAGAACTCCCTTATATAATACATTTCACCTTACCAAAACCATAAAATATACCGAATCTGTAAATGTGAATTTTAAGATACCCATCGGCAACATTGAATATCTAATGATAGAAATCACTCAACAACTTCCGCTTAAATTTAAGGTGAAACTTGTATGAATCTTGGCGACACACCCGAAAACTCTCGAATGTCCTCAAGTGAACCTTGGCTTGGAATCGTCACCGTCGTTACATGATTTGCATATTGTCGTCGTCATCATCTCAGTGATAGAGAGACCCTCTTAGAAACCAGTTTCTTTTTTTAGCTTTCCCATAGTGAACCCCAACCAAGCAGCGCACACCTGTATCATTGAATTCTTCACCAAACAGCCCCAGCTAACAAATCGTTTCTCCGTTTGTCCCCACAGGCAAAATCAAGATCCAAAGAATATGGTAGGACAAAGAATCGCAAACTCTTTACTCAAGAGATCAGCATTTTCGTCGGCCATCAATGTGCTACCAAACGAAGTGGCCGCGACACCGGCTGCCGCGGCGACCCTCGCAGATCCGCAGCAGCTGGCCGAGCTCGGTGGCCACGTGAGACCGTACACGGAGGTTCCGGGTCCGAAGGAGCTACCCCTCATTGGCAACAGCTGGCGGTTCGCCCCGCTAATCGGTAAGTACACTCTTCTGAAACAGCTCTTAGGACAGCCACGTGGCGTGAAATTAGTCAAAAATAGATGAGACAATGCAATGGGTATTATTTCCCACTGCAACCCGGTGGAATCTGGGTCAAGTTGAATTGTGTTGGCGTTTACATCATACTGTTGTTGTTGTTGTTGGCGATGATTGCAAGAAGCGCATCAAGCTAAGTAATTCGACACGCAGAAAACATAAATCAGCATTAAACCCTTTAAAGTGCACTTCACCTACAGGTAGAGTACGCCAAAATTACCCACAGTTGGCATAAATTGGCTCGAATTCGACGCAAAAGGTTGAAGGTCGTCTTGAGAAATCGAGACACCGTGTGGGATTACATCACCCGAAAAAAAAGTTGAGTCAGGGCAGGGTTTTCTTTCGCCGCGCCCTTTTTATTGGTTCATTTGCGGTGGTCCTGTGGTCAACGGGCAAGTGACGAAGTTGACCAACATTAAAAAGTGCAATACATCTCAATTCGACGCGCGCGCGTTGACACAGACAGACAGCTAGGTGGTGACATTGCGCCCTACAGCGATTTTGTTGATGAAAAGTCATTTTGCCTCCTTTTGATAGGGAAGAAAGACATAAATCTTTTGACTGACTGCTCAGTTGTACGCGGAGTAATGCAAACTGACATCATATGCGCTACGTGAGGTGATGCGATGGTTGTCAATCTTAATTATGTCGATGCACCTTAAAAGAATACCATCAGATTCGCCAACAATTTCTCACAACAGTTCTCAAACGATTTTACGTGTGTATTTTTGATCAAAATCTGTCGATTAGCAAACAACGATTACTACACGAATAATAACGGTTCTCAACAAAGGTACCGGCTTACTTGAATAACATGGCATGGTTGAGAACCGAAGCCCTATAAGAATGTTACTCTTGATACTAAGGATTCTATTTAAAAGTAGTGAGACACACAAAATGGCATTGCAAAATAAACACAAATAATATTTTTGATTTCTGTTGTAGATTGAGATTTTCTTAAAAACTAGACACATCGGAATGAGACGTTAAAAAAATTCTTTAAAATTTGCCAGGTATTTTCCAATGACCAATGATCGTAAAGTTTCAGCTTCATTGTCATTTTCGGGGTGGCAGCATCATCATTTTTCCCATGAAGTTTGTTATTTTTCGATTTGATTTAAATTTATTTAAAAAAAAAACAAAATTAAAAAATTTGCCTCATAAACAAAAAATATAAATTTCTTATTACAAGGCTAGTTTTCAAAAAGAAACGAAAAGTAACCTCAGCTTAATTTCAAAAAGAAGTAGCAAAAACTATCATAAACAGTCGAAAGTTTGCAAAATAAAAATAACTCACGAAGAATTTTTTTTCCTTCAGTTTAACGCCATTTTTTTGAACTGTGGTCCTAAAGTTGGTCCTATGTTTAAACAAATGCAAAACTCGAGGAAAAAAAAATATACTTTTCGAAATATGAAAGGAAATGTTGTTATGTGATGGAGCGATGTGGAATGTCGCGATATTTAAAATAAATAATATATTTTCAGGGAGTTTAAAAGTCTCTTAGCGACAAATCCAATTACTGTTTTTTTTTCAACCTAAGAAATGTTGCTTTTCATCTTTAAAATTTCATTTGGCACACAAGATTTTTCTATTCAAAAGCAGTGATCTATGCTAAGTGGCAGTGTAGAAACCAGAAACAAGATAAAAAAAAAACAAGATGATCAATTCTCCCCGCAAAACGAAAATGTTTTACCTTTAATTTTTGATTTTACTAAAACTTGCCTAATGAGTAAAAATTGAGAAAAAAGCATATCTCAGCCACTAATGATCCAATTAACAATGTTCAATGATAAAACCTATACAGCAAAAAAAAATCCGATGGAAAAATCGCATACAAAAGCATACACATCACCTACGTCACTTAATACTACCCACTGCATGGGGACTACCCATAAACCACGTAGACACATTTTTGATATCTCAGACCCACCGACATCCGACCCATTACATCCTCGAGATTCCCAGCACCAACATTATGGACTGGCGCCTTAACCCGCTCGGTCATCAGACCGATGAAGAATGGAAAGGATAAACGCATATATCGACGTCGTCGTGCTATCTTGTCGCACCCGCCATTTCGACGTTCCGAGAAAAAACGCGTTTTAATGTTTGACCTTGAATAAACAAAAACGAAAGCAAGCAATGTAAACAATGAAAAACACGTTTGTTTGGTTGACCATTCTATGCATTGCCCCGAAGTTTGGTTGTATTTGGTTGCCGGAGTCCCGAGTTATAATTACAAATGTTGTCTCACTTGTACGTGCGTCAAACGCATCCTGACCTGAAATCCCTTTGGCCAATTGTCGCACTTACCAAAATTTTCATAGAGTGACAAGATAGCACGTCAAGATTGAAACTTCTTACATATGTAAAGTGACAAAAATCCGCGGAGCGTTTTTGGTTTTTATTGAATATCTCAGGATTGAAATCGGATTTTGGGGATCTGTGAAGGTCTTTTTGAGGCATTGTGAGCTGCACAAAATGACGTTCTTAACTCAATTTGGCCCAAAATGCACGTACGACAAGTTAGCACGATGGCGACGATATGAGCTTGGCATTTCGGTCAAGTAGGTTTCCCATACTGATGGGCGTCATATTTCAGTATGTAATATTACATAAAAATTTATAAAATAATGCAAAATTTATTTTAAACCCAGGCCTTTTACACATTTTTTGCTGTGTATAGTAAATTGTCAGATCTAACATTTTTATTCCAAGAGATTGATAAGGACGGGCAATATTACTCAAAATAAGTTTTTTTTTTTCGAAAAACTTAAACTAAAAATGGCCTAAACTTGTAATTAATATCAAATTAATAATAAACAAAAATCATATCTTTTGCAAAAATAACTCGTCCGTCAAACACAACAGGTCAAAAGCTAGTCTTTTTTGTTCAGAATAAAAGTTAAGGTTAATCATTTTCGAAGAAAATTGATCATTACTCTAAATTGTCTAATTGTGTTTCAATTTTTTTATAATTTATGGTACAATCATTGACGTCCTACACACAAACAATATTTCCGAATGTTACATCATTAATGATGTAACTCTTTTGCACGTTATTAAACATTTAAATTCAAATGCAATTTGATGTAAATTTGCAACAAATTATACGTAAAAACATCATTTTACGTGTGATTCAATCGTTTACGTCGAATCTCAAGTTTACATCATATTTTTTTTCTGTGTAGTTGGCAATCATTGATTACTGGCGATTCTAATAAGTCAACAAGGAATGGGATAGTCGTTGCCAAAAGTATCAGCATGTGTAGAATAAAACTTGTCAAAATATTGAAAGCGACGCAAAATTTATATCATCAGTAATTTGCATTGTTTCCGATCTCTAGAATTTTAATAGGTTTTAAAACGAACATTGTTAGGGTTGATTTGAAAATTTTGCACCATTTGTAACGTCCTTTAAGTGCTTTTTTCTTTTATGTCGGAGGTCGTGGTGGCTGTTACGACGTATTGCAAACTAACCCAAGGATTGTTCTTAGATTGACATAAAAAAAATAAACTGACAGGTATTGGTTCTAAGAAAATGCTGCAATGGTTCATGTAAGTTTCGATAAGTAAACACCAAACTAGGGACATAATTGGTGCCTGATGATGTCAACGTTTTCAATAAATAAACAATATTGGGCCAACGCCTGCTTAGCATTATTATTCCAACTCCATTAATAACTGACCTGGAAGTTTGGCAAAAATATTCACCAGGGCCGCCACAGCCGAGATTGAAAGTGTAAGCATAGTCCGCGCGCGCTCACGCCAACAATGGACACGTTTTTGGGCGCAATCCTCCCGCGCGGCCTTTCGTCCCGTAAAACGGTTGCTCAGACAAAAGGTAGCCGCTAATTTCGGTGACACCGTCACAAGATGAATGCCAAATGAAGTGAATTTGGGTTGCCTTCTTCTTGTTTAATTTTTGGAACCTTCAGTGTCCAAACGATATGTTATGTAATGGCTTGTCGAAAAGTATCATCCATTGCTGCTTGCTTGCAGTCAGTGAGTGACTCTCATCAGCTTGTTTTTCTTTGTTTGGTTTTCTACTGGTGGCGGCGGCAGCACGGCTGGTTTTGACCCGTTGACCCACTTTAAATCAGCTGAGTTAAAAACAAATAGAGTGGACATTCACGTTTGAATTTCTGATTGAGACATGTTTGGATGTGAATTTTATCAAAAATGAGCAAACTTAAACGAAAAAATCTAACAAGCTCTAAGGTATATACATTGATGACTATAAAGAGCAAATTAAATGGCTTCTTTAAAAAGCAACAAAACATTAACAGCCGCATCTTCAAGATCAATCTTGAGCTTGCGTTTTTCGCTCTCCGTTTTGTATGATCTTTGGATCGTTTTTATTGCCATTTTACTCTTTACTCGGCTTTTCACCGGTCAATGTGAGCCCAGGCAGTAGAGAAAGGAGCAAAACATGAATGAATGTGTGTTAATAGAGTGTATGTTTCGCCGATTAACGTGTTTTCTTTCGGGGCTTGCTTTCAAGGCCGTCGGGTTGTGTAGCAAAAAGAAAAGAAAGATGCAATGGAACCTGTTCAAAGATCTACTATAACTTGATCTGCAGACTCGAATCGGTCTTTGGCTAGTCTATTGAAAATAAATTGTTTTGAGTAGCTTGAAAATGATAATGCAAGCTTATTGAATACACAGAAAAGATTTGTCGATACAAATCTAGCTTGTTTATAGACAAGCTAGATTGCCCTATAGAGAAACCAAATTGTTAAAAACTAAGTAGGTTACGTTATCCATTAGTGGACCCCTTTCCTATAGTGGACCCTCTGAAGGGTTTTTAATGGAAAATTCAATAAAATCACAATTTCAAGCGTGTTGTTGTCTACAAATCTTTTATTTGGCATGTTCAGCATCATTTAGAACAATGTTGTCATCGGGACTGGCAACACCAGCCAGCAACAGTCAACTGTTCGGAGCTCCTCAAACTTTTCGATTTTTTCGCCGTAATTAACAGTGTTTACCCGCGAGTTTGCTGCTCCAGCATGCCAAGGGCCAGCCGTGGCCGAGGCAGTTCGAGTGCGGCCTCGAAAAACCCGCGAAGTTCATCTACCGGCAGAGTGCAGAAAGGTAAACACACCAACGCCGCATCGACCGCCATCGCGCACGGGAGCGTGCCCAGTGACGTCACCGATCCATCGTTTTTACACGTGTCATACCGCCCACGTGAGTCCCCAGTACGGACGAGACAATCGACCCGGGCATCCGGAAGCACTTCCGGCCAGCAGCAGCAGCAGCAGTCCACCAGCACTACGACAACAACCACTTCCAACGTTCCCACCAGCAACGAATTTGAGATGCTGAGTGGAGAAGAAAACAACACCGCCAGTGACAGCAGTAGTGCTAGCGACGACGATGACGATGATGAACTTGCGCGCAAGCAAGAAAAGAAGAAAAAATGCAACTCTCCGAAGGAACGACGTCCACCTCCAATTTTTGTTTTGGAAACGTTGGCAGACGATATTGACGAGTTGCTTGAGGGACTCCAATATTGTCTGAAAATTAGTAAAACTTCAGTGCAAGTTATTACGCACAATAAACAGAATTTCGACCTGGTGGTGAAGAAGTTGAAGTTGCGAAACTTCAAATTCTTCACATTTGATCCTGCAGAGAAGGTCCCAGTGAAGATCGTCCTTCAGGGATATCCGGACCGCCCGATCTCCGACCTGGAAGAACACCTGACGGGCGTCAAGGTTAAGCCTCGAGAAATAAAGGTGCTCTCGAAATCAACTACGGTGACAGGTACGTACACCTTGTACCTCCTGTACTTCGATCGCGGGTCCGTCAAAATCCAGGACCTACGGCGGATCAAAGCACTGGACGGCTTCTTCGTGACGTGGCGATTCTACACGAAGAATCCGGCCGACGCAGCGCAATGCCACCGCTGTCAGAAATTCGGACACGGTTCTAGAAATTGTAATCTTCCGCCCCGGTGCGTAAAGTGCGGTGAGACCCACTTCACCGAAAGGTGCAATCTTCCGCGGAAAGACCAGCTGGGGGAAAACGCCCAGCAGCACAAAGCGCGCGTCAAGTGCGCGAACTGTGGTGGAAACCACACGGCGAATTTCCGTGGCTGTGCCGCGCGGAAAAAGTACCTCGAGGAGCAGGACAAGAAGAAGAAAGCGCCAGCGTCCCGCCAACCTCCAAAGACTTCGAGCACGAACGCTGCAGCAGCTGGCGGCGGAGCGGTTCCATCGACCAACCCAGCGTTCCCTCCCGGTTGGGGAGGTTCGTACGCTAGAGTAGCCGCTTCTGGGAGCGGTACTTCACCGGGACAAGCAGACGTTACCGGAGATGACCTCTTCACGCTTCCCGAGTTTTTCGCTCTTGCTGGAGAGATGCTCACGCGCTTTCGTGCCTGCCGGAACAAGGCAGAACAATTCCAAGCTCTTAGTGAGCTGATGATGAAGTACATCTACAACGGATAAGCTGCCGTGTGCAGCGAAGTTTTTCGACGTCAAAAGACAAAACAAACTGTGATCTAGTTTTAAGCTTTTCTATTTCTATCCTTTTCCTTAGCAAATTTCGAAGGTTTTTTTTAAAATAATTTTTCCTTCTGTTGACAAATCCATTGTTAGAATATCCAATTGCATCAAAATGAACTAAAGTACAAATCATAGTTGAAAGGTACTCCAAAACTCTATTAGGTTATAAGAATTACGAAATTGTGAATTGATTATTTACGAATAAAAACCAATTGAATTGAATTGAATTAACAGAACAATGTTGACTGACATGAAATTGTCCTTTTCACCAAAATAAGTGTTTTGAATTCGACATCTGAAATCAGCCATGGCCACTAGCATTTTCACAACAAAACTGCATTTATATTTTATGATTGAATTAACCATCCAATCATTTTTTGACTGATTATTTAACTTCAGCAAGTCGAAGTAATGTAAGTTTAAGGATATTTACTAAAATAAAGCGAAGAAATGCAATTTTCTAGCAAAAATTAGGGGGGTCCAATATAGGACAACGAAAATCCAAACTTTTCCAAAAGTGGACCCCTGTTAATTAAACCTTCAAAAATGATGAATACTGTGTATTCAAGAAAAAGTTTCTCTAAAACATACAATAAATGCTTGTTGTTATCAACCTAAACGCATATTTTTTCAATTATGAGTATAAATATAGCTGTTTTCATGTTAAAAGTACCAATAATGCTGAAGCCGTAAGAATTTATAATTAATCAAAACTATAGTTAATTGTACTTAACTGAAGCACCATAATTGCAGTTTGATATTTTATAATAATAAATCAATAACAAAACATTTTTTTCCAATAAACATGCGTGGTTTTATCAGCAACTGTAAACAATTCTATTGTTTAGTTTCGGTCAACCATTTATGTAATTAATATGGAAAAAATTGCATCAAGATTACTTTTTTTAAATTATTTTTATGTTTACAGTGGTTTTTGAGACGTTTTCTCTGATCTTTTTCGGAAATAAATGTGTTTAAATGTCTGTTTGGTTTTTTGTTGTTTAAAGCCAAATTTGTTAACAAAAAATATTTTTTTATGATGAAAAGTGAGCAAAATCCATCTTTTATTCATTATATCTATCATTAGACCTACACCGTGCATCAAAACATCAAATATCGGTTAAATTTGATATAAAAATAACAGTTTGCCTATAGTGGACCCGGGTCCACAATCGGATTATGGACCCGGGTCCACTATAGGAAAAGGGGGTCCACAACAGGCAAAAAAACTTTTTTTTTCAATTGGCTATTTTTCTGCTCAAAAACAAATAACTGATAAAACAAATAGTCAAAATTGTTCAAAAGACTTCAGTTTTCATTGTTTTGTACAAAGGGTTATGAAAAAGTGCTTAAAATAATGAAAATTTGTGAAAAATGTGCTTCGGCTCTACTAGGGGGTCCACTAATGGTTAAAATACCCTATTTAAAAAGTTAAACATTCTTGCCTTCCGTAGAATTTAAAGGTCATTTTCCGAATGGACTCCTTGAATGTGAATCGGAACAATTAAATTCTGACTAAGTTCCGTTCACTCGCTCGAAGAAGAGCATAGTGAATGAGTGATAATTATCGCTTCGATCAACCCTCTCCTTGTCCACCATCCGTAAGCTTACCGCGCCCAAAAATGACAGAGACATATACACTACAAAGCAATGTCTTATCGAATTGAGCGAACGTATCTCTCCCCACCTAATTAACAAGCTGCTGCACGTAAACGCGTAAGTGGTGCGTTAATTCCCCCGGCCCGTCACTGCTGTGTCAGACACGGTGTCGAATACCTCGTGCGTCCGCCACTTTATGCAAACCGCGTACCATGTTCATCACCCTGTAGCCTGGTTATTATTGGCTTACGACCGGCCGATGGCTAAGCACGTGTACTTAATGAGAACCATAACTTTTAAAATTTGGTCACCGTGATCGGCCGGCGTCGTGGGTGGTACGTTAGGGTGATCATTTCTGCAAGAATTTCACTCTTTACAATTTGTTTGATGAGCAGTTCTGGGGATGGGGCAAGATCACACCTTAACGCAGTGTCCAACATTGTTTGGGCTTCGTGTGTGTACCTTGTGCAGTCAATTACTTCTAATAGGATGTAAATACTGTCAAGGGACAGCAATCCGCACCCATCGGCGCCGCCGTTGTAACGTGCTTACGCGACGACTATTTACACGATGTACCTACGACGGGCTTTGATTTACTCTTTACGTGTTTTGTACTATTTGCTGTGGACAGAGGGATTTGGGTTTGGCCGAGTTTTGTTTGCGTCCCCGCGTCAATTGTTGCCGCCCCAGCTCCAGACCTTGCGACGTGACGTGACGTGGAAAATGGCTGCAACACGGCGACGTATGTTGTTAAATAATTTATTCATGAATATGATTGCTGCTCCACTTGGTGGTGGTGGTGGTGGCGCCCGACCGATTCCAGACATACTGTCTCCAGCAGTCCGAAAGCGGTTGCAGCAATTGCAGTTCTTTCACCGTGTCCCGGCTGTGGTTCACTTTGGACGAGCCAGTGGCAGTGGTAATGCAAAGGCGCACGATGAGTCATGAAGCATTGAGTCTCATAAACTGGGCGGTTATTTGTGGAAAATGCCGTGGGGCAAATAGCTGGAACCGTTTGAAGTAGTACTTAGCTCACTATTATTAGATGGCTGAAAAACGTTACGAGCTAAAATACCAATATATTTTAGCTAGGGAAAATCTAATTCAATCATTCAATCTACTTTGAATTATTTTCAGCTGGACTAAAGTGGATCAAATTTGACTTTCGGCAATCATTACATTGCATTTGGAGGTAACCACGTGGACACTTTTTTTGAATTCTCAATCCGCCCTCCCCCCCCCCCCCCCCTCACCCCTTCGTGGACAATTGTCCATACAAAAAAATCTTCCTTGTATGGAGCGAGGACAATCACTACCCCCACGTGTCCACGTGGTCTATGGATGGTCCCTAGGTTCTAGCCAAAATCCCTAATATGAGCTCTATTGGCTGAACACTCGAGTTCACTATTTCAGTTTGACTTTTCGATTTTTGAGAACATAAGTCGTTTTTGCGCCTAAGCTGAAGTCTTATTTTTTACCCACAAAGGTGTTACAGAGCTGCCGAACTAAGCTTTTCGACTTATTCTTATTTTGTTGATTGTCGCTATTTAAACAATATTTCCAGATACATCAACAATGGAAAGTTTTTTTACTCACTTTTACAGTCAAAACACTGTGAACCCGCTTCTTAAACTTTACAAAACAATTTTCATGTTTTTGGTTAAGAAAAATGCATGCAAAATATATGATTTTAAAGGAGACAAGTTGATAGGAAATTTTGTAAACATTTTTTTGTAAATATATTTTTAGACTTGGGCAACCATAAAATGTTCGCAAAAAATAAACTTTGCTTCGAAAACGTTGCACTTTATCAACATTTTTGTGAAATACTTTTGATTACAAAGCCGATGTATCAGATAAAATTAAGTATTTTTTTTACAATCATTTTTTCAAAGTTTTCCATCAATGATGATTTTTTAACAAAATTGGCAATGCCAAATATTTTTTTGCATGTTTTTTGTACTCCCTGGGTTAAAGCTTTTGAATCCTCTAAAAAAATCATCAGGTATTCCGCTCTGCGCTTCCGGGGACTCTAAAATATCTAGACACAATTTTTGGATAGAAAGCTGACAAATTTTTATGGAAACTCGTATGAATGAACCAATGACACAAAATGCAATTTGTAACTTTTTGGGCACTATGCACTTTTTGTGATTAAAATTTTCGAATATTTTAGTAGCCCAGCTTCTAAATTTGTATGGAGATTAAATTTGGTATCTCATGATGTTCTGATCTACCTGGCTCTCTATACAGGCTTTCCCAGTTAAAATGCCCATATTTTTTTGTCCCACCTGGATTTTTGGCTCATTTATGTTAGATCATTAAAATTTAAACCCGCAACATTTTGTAACAAATTTTAAATCAGAACGTTTTTGGAACAAATATGCCAATAAAGTGCTCAAAAACCTCGCTCATTTGCATGGACATAGGTGGGACAATTATACTTTTCTGAGCAAAACGTGTAAGGTCTGGTCGATAGAAGCTTAACACATCAAACCGTTTTTTTTTGTCTATTCCAGGCCAGTACCGCATCGAGGACCTCGACAAGGTGATGTGCGATCTGCACCGGCACTTTGGCAAGATCGCCAAGGTGGGCGGACTGATCGGCCACCCGGACCTGCTGTTTGTGTTCGACGCCGACCTCATCCGGGACACGTTCAAAAAGGAGGAAGTCCAGCCGCACCGGCCGGCGATGCCCTCGCTGCGCAACTACAAGTCCAAACTGCGGAAGGACTTTTTCGGCGACAACATGGGCCTGATTGGAGTGTGAGTGTGCTTATTGAGTGGGATTCTGTTATGAGGAATAATTGATTTTCTTTTCTTTTTTTAGTCATGGTGAAAAGTGGGACGCGTTCCGAGCTCAGGTTCAGCAGGTGATGCTGCAGCCGACGACGGCAAAAAAGTACATAGCACCTCTCGACGAAATCTCCACCGATTTTATGGCCAGGTACAACCCCGAACATCGAATCTACATCGCTCACTATTAACATTCACAATCATCATCTCTGCATGCTCACACCCTGCCCCTCCCAACCGATTTGTTCGACACGGGTTAACCGTGTCGTTCCGGGATACCGACGAGGCCTAACTGTCGATCCAAATGCCAGAACATGATTGACACGTTGGTTGGTACGATTGGCATTCTTTCCCATAACGCCACAGGGAGGCCATCGCACTGCTCGGAGGACGGTGGGTTATCCACGGATTTCCGTACCGTTTCCGTGGGTGGCTGCCAAAGTGCCTGTCAACAGGGACACCATCGTCGTGCACCCCATTCTCATCAACATACAAACACATACAGCCTAGTGACAATTTCAACACCCCCCCAAACCAACGGCGGTCAAACTTTGGTTTAATTAATCAACCACTTTTCTTTCTCCTTTCGTTCACTTCTCCCCCCTTCTCTGTTGAACGGCACCTTCCCCCTCCAGAATACACGAAATGCGGGACGAGAACAATGAACTGCCGGGAGATTTCCTCCACGAACTCTACAAGTGGGCACTCGAGTGTAAATAGCCGAAAACAGAAAGCGGATTCGCTTTTAATTTCCAAAAAAGTTTTCCATTTTAACCGAGTCATTTTTCCTCCTTCCCTGACCACCCTTTGAAACTGTAGCTATAGGACGTGTCGCGCTGGACACCCGACTGGGCTGTGTCTCCAAGGACGGTAACGAAGAGTCCAAACGGATCATCGACTCCATCAACGCCTTCTTCTGGACTGTGGCCGAGGTCGAGCTGCGGATGCCCATCTGGCGGATATATCAAACGAGCGCGTACAAGAAGTACATTGGCGCACTGGACACATTCCGAGAGTGAGCGTTCTGAACCCTGTGTACAAGAACAAAAATGTAATGGTTCTTTTTTTATCCCCGTAGCTTGTGTATGCGACACATCAACATTGCCATGGAAAAGATGAACAACAGCACGGAGGTCAAGAGCGAGGAGCACATTTCGATCGTTGAGCGGATTCTGCAAAAGACAAACAACCCCAAAATTGCGGCTGTCCTGGCGCTGGACCTGATCATGGTGGGGGTCGATACGGTAAGTTTGGGATATAAATTGTTCAACTTTTCTATGTTTTGTCTTCATTGTTATAAATATTGTTAAAATTATTTTAACTTTAGCTTGTCGATCATCTCGATCTCGATATTGCTCCATCCATCGTTGATTTCTTCAGTCCCTTCAAACTGCATACTTCGATGCTCTTCTTGTATCAATAGTCTTCCAGGTCGATGAATCCCTCCCTCGATGTATCCTTGAATTTCATTCGCTACAATTCCAATCGAGTTTCAATTTTGCTTCGTTCTGTAAAAGGATGCTGAAAATGGGACTTTTTCCGAAACCTCGCTCCACAAGCTGAATAGGTTCCTTGAGCTATTTAAGAGCTCTGGGACAAATATGAGCAAAATCGGTCATCATTTACTCATTGATGCTCGAAGGTGAAGTTTATATGGGAAAAATCGCAAAGAAATATGGAAAACCCAATTTTCTTACGGTTTGTTCTTCACGACGCGCCAATTTCATTCAAATATTCCCAAAAGTGAGAATCCCATTAGAAATTTAATACTCTTACAACTTTGTAGAACATACCAATGCTGTAAAACTCGATCCTGAAAAGTTATTAGCAATTTGAAAAAGTCATTTTTGTATGAAACACATTTTTTTCACCAACTTTAGGCTCAGGTATCAATGAGTTAATCTCAAGCAATTTCTCTCCAAATTTGCACAGATGCTTCAAATAACCCAAAACCCGTTTTCAACTCTTGTAGCAGGGGATCATTTTTTCTAGGAACCCTACAGTACATAAATCCCATAAATCGCTAAGACATTATTACAGTCCAGACTCAATTATCCTAGTCCTCGCAAAAAAATCACTCCGGGTAATAGAAAAAAGTGATCTTCAAATTTGTAATCCAAGATGGCGGTGATGAATTCATGAGAAGATGCAATTAATCAAAGCTTTGCCGGTCTGTTCCGGGTTCAAAACTAGATAACCTCTTTCTTGTTACAGCGGTAAATCCACAGATCTAAACTCCAGGGAGTCATTGTGTAGTAGGCCATGCTAACTATCAGCACTCCCAGCACAGTTCGTTCCCGGCCACCCATAACGTCGGACGTAATAAACCACAGTTACTCAACAAACTGTCTTTCACTGGGGGGAAAGCGGCGGTCACAAGCATCGTCTGGTTCAAGCCGTCAAGCATCGATCGCGGACCACACCTGCCTTGGACGCCGTCAAACCTCTTAAAGGGGGAGATGTAGTAGGCCATGCCTACGGCAGCCCCAGAATCTCACTCAAATCCTGACAGTCCACAAAGTCAGACGCATTTCAATAAACGCTCTAGTCTAGCAACGAAACTGTCTTTCATTGCCTAGCAACAGACGTAACACATTGAATATTTGACCCATTTTGGAGAACCATTTCAATTTAGTTGGCCAAATGTCAATTACAAACTGAGAGAAGTGTCTCAAATTCAAGCTCATAGTAATTCCAGAAGTACCGGGACTAGAATCAAATTAAGTGTAACTTTTAAAGTACTTTACTTAACATTAATATGGGATCCCAAGTCAAATGTTTTCCAAAAATGTTTATTTGAATATGTGAAACAGTCTAATCGAAAAAAGTATCGCGATCATAGTACATGTTGCAGGTTTGCGTCTTCGCTACGTAGCGTCACACTGATTGCTAGCTGGAGCTCCAACGCAACAAATCATGCTTCACGATCGCACTCACAAAATATGTTTACGATTCCCACCCCTTTTTCCGTTCTCGCATCCACCACCACGCTGCTTTACATTTTATTTTATTTGATTTCATGCTTGCTTGTTTTTTTTTGTGTTTGCTGATTTGCACAGACATCTGTTGCGGCCACCTCGACAATCTACCAGCTGAGTCAGAACCCGGACAAGCAGGAAATTTTATTTAACGAAATCAAACGCAGTCTGCCAACGCCGGATACAAAGTTCACCATTTCGATGCTGGAAACGATGCCATATCTGCGGGCGTGTATCAAAGAGACACTCAGGTGGGTTTGGTTTGGTTGGCATGGTTGATTGTTGAGTTGAACTCATTATAATTGCAGAATGTACCCGGTGGTGATTGGCAACGGGCGGAGCCTCCAGTCGGACGCGGTCATCGGAGGATATCACATTCCAAAGGGGGTGAGGGAAAACCAAGGGTGAAAGGTTGGGGGTATTTGTACTGACTTGCTCTATTATTCTAAACGCAGACCCACGTCATCTTCCCCCACCTGGTGGTGTCTAATCTGGAGGAGTACTTCCCGGAGCCGGATCGGTTCCTGCCCGAGCGGTGGTTGAAGCGGGGTGAGCTGAAGGAGCACGCCGGGTGTCCCCACGCCGGTCAAAAGATCCATCCGTACGTGAGCTTGCCGTTCGGTTACGGCCGGCGGACGTGCATCGGACGACGATTCGCCGAATGCGAACTTCAGATTCTGTTGTCCAAGGTATAGGATGGAAGAACGAATTTCCCCGGAGGGTTGTTTAATTTTCGTTATCTTTGTTACAGCTTTTCCGACGGTATCACGTCGAGTACAACTACGACAAGCTTACGTACAAGGTGAATCCCACTTACATTCCTGACAAACCACTCAAGTTTAAACTAACCGAGCGGAACAATTGACCGGGCGGTGGCGCCACACGGAAGAGACAATTTGTAATAGCTACCGTAGCATGTAAGGGTCTTCTTCGCATTCGACACGGGTGTAATGCTCGTGACGAAGGTTAAAGAATATTTATGTAAATAAAATGTACGAAATAAACGCGATAAGGTTGAATACAAAGATAAAGCACAGAGAGCTTTGTGCGGTTGCCTGTGCCTTACTTCGGAGAATTGAGAAAACCTCTTTGCGTAAAATGGAAAATTTAGCAGGTTTTGTACTCACTATTTAGCCGAGTCGTTCAGCTGGTACTCGTTACTGCGGCAGAAGCATTCCTGCACACCATTGTCGGACCACAGTCTTTTCATCGCTAACAGCAAATCTTCCGAGAATGGCTCTGTGTCGTGCATCCGCTGCACCACGTCAAACACCATCTTTGCGTCACACTGAAATTGATAATTTTAGGTTAGCGAAGCCTTAAGAATCAATCAACCTCAATAAAACAAATAACCACAAGCTTGACGAGTCTATCCAGCCGGAAACTTAATAGCTCTATTTACAAGCTTCAACAGCTTCATTTGATCTCTCCGGCGGTGGCGACAACACACTATTCATTTTCGCGGTTTGAAATTGATTTGATTTCATTAAGCACACAACTGTCCCACATACAAAAGCCATGTGTGACACCTCGGTAAGGTGCCACGTGCTACTCGACTTACCTCCCGCTCGTTATTTCCGAAGGCGATGCTCAGGTTGGGCATCGCTCGCAGTATTGCCACCAACGACTGGATTGTGTTGCTGTACACCACCGGCCGGTACTGTTTGAAGTCCTCTGACGTGAAGCCACTTTCGTGAATGATTCTGGAAAAGGAAAAAAGAGGATAACGTTACAGTATGTGATAACCTTATTTGAACATTTCTGAAAAACATAATACAGGTGATATGTTTTAATGTTTTAAACATATTCAAGTTAATAAAATTTTACACAATATGCCTAGCCGCTTTGATGGTTTTTTCTAATGTTGCATTGCATTATTTTATTATATTCTTTATATTGTGATGCACTACAAAGATAAGTATTCAACATTTTCATAATGATGGTAAAGTCGATTGAGATTATTAAAGAAGCAGAAAAATAAGTTATAAAGTATAAAATTATTGTTATGATATCATTTTCTGACATTTTGTCAAATCAATCAAATTTTATTAATCTTTACTGCAATTCCCCACGAAAACAGCATGATTCGAAACAAAAAAATCTCCGATCAGTCTCAAAATTGGGCTGGGGATTCCTTGGCTGAAATGATTAGACTAGAGCCTTATTGTTAAATCGATTTCGGCAGATCGTGGTAGATTTTCTTGAAATAATTCGAATTGTCAAAAATCCACCTAAGCATCCACCACATTGATCACACAAAAATTGTGGTAGAAAACTTTTTTAAGAAAAGTATCCACCGCGATCAATTTTTGAAAATTCTACGCCAACGAATTATTTCATAAAAATCTACCACAGTGGATCAAAATCTTTTTAACAATACAACCTAGATTTTTTTTAATTTGGTCATTAGGGTGACCTGCGCCGTGTTAGGGTGATCCAAAATGGCATTTCTCAAAGATTTTCGCAAAAACATTTTTTTTTTTTCAAAAAATCATAACTCCGCGCCACTTAAACCGATTTTAGCTGTATTGGACGCAAATGAAACGATTGTCCACGCTCCATACAAAAAGATTTGTTTTGAATGGAAATTGTCTACGATGGGGAGAGGGGGGATCTAAGATTTCAAAAATGTGTTCACGTGGTTTATGGATGGTCCTTAAACAGAAATTAATAAAAAATACTCCTATGACATGAGAATTGATAGGGGAAATTTAATAAATAAAAATGTTCTCCCATTAATTGCGATATATTGAAAATATTTTCCCAGCTCTAGCAATTTCCACGATCTATTCATGTGCTCAGAAAAGAACAAATCACAACAAAGAAAAAAGAACATGAATTCAATAACATGTTTACAACAAAGTCAGTGCCACAAAGGATCACACAACCCACTCGGCTATACACACGGAGTTGCGATAGGAAAATTGAAATAATTGTTTTCGGAAAACAAAGGGGAACGTTTTTTTCCTCTCTATATTTTTATGTGTGATGGAAGGGCACTCACTCAACTAAATGGTGTGGCGTGGTGGGCTAAAGGACTCTGTCATGCCACAATAGGCAGTCCCCATTTCCCTCAGTTTTTTTCCACCCCGGCAATGGGAAAAGTATACTCAAGCCGTTCCACACTATGTGTCTACTGTAGCGTTTCTGTGGTCTCTAAAGGACTCTGCTGTTCAATATGAGGCAAATCAACCGCACTATACTACCTGAAGGGAAAAAAGGAAGAGAGTGGAAAAGTCGAAAGGCTTTTGAAGAATATTAAAAAGTTATGAGTGATGCAAATGGCCTCCTTCAGGAGAAAGAAACAGCACGGTGAAAGTGAAAAGCTGATAATTGAGTAGAAAATTCTGCTAAAGTGAGGAAGATTCATTTGAAAGGTTCTTGCTGAAATAGTTCACGTAGTTCACAGGGTGTGAAAATGACTTTAGACAGACACATATCTATCGTTTTAACTTTAATTTGACAGCAGTAGAAAAAATCATTCGAATTTATAATAATAAAAAAAACGTTCTCCAATTTAACAAAAACTAGGGAAAAGGGCCAAAAAACCTAGTGAGATCGAAAACATCATTTTTCAAAAAAATCAAATTATTCGCTCTACAGCATTGCCTTGGCGTTCTCGATTACGAGATTCCTACTCGAAACTAGGTGTCCGAAGGCTTGATTATTGAGGCAATTGCAAACCTCTTTTTACACCTAAGCTTCCCATCCACCCCGGGATTCGAACTGACGACCTTTGGATTGTGAGTCCAACTGCCTACCAGCGACTCCACCGAGGCAGGACCCAGGGAGACGACTCCTACACCCGGACTGAGCTAACGACCTAACCTCTAGGTTAGACCGGGGCCAACATTTACTTCCCTATCCGACGGAAGGCGTGATCAGACAAATCTCGTCTCAAAATTTGCCACCGGGACCTTCTGGGATCAAACCCAGGCCGACTGGGTGAGAGGCAACCACGCTTACCCCTACACCACGGTCCCGGAAAACATCATTTTTAAAATGTTGAAAAAATGTCGCTTCCGTAACTATTTTTTTTTTAAATTTATATTTATTTAATTTTCTTTTCCATGTACATTCATTCAGTTAAAATATTATTGAGTGTCCAATCACAAACGATGACTTTTCACCTCAATTTTAAATACTAGCAACTTTCATTTATTCATGAAATATTGTAGCTTTCGCTATTCAGTGATTTCAAATGTAGGAGGTCCTACATGTACAAAAGGGAAAAGGGATATCTTAAAACTAACTTATAAACTATATAAAGAGCGGATCAATGCAGCTGAAGACTGCAATGATTTTTGTCGAAATGCATCAATTATCTTATTGGACATAACATCCAAAGTGTCTACTTCGGCTAATTGATGAAGTTCACTGGTGCTGAACCAGGGAGGAAGTTTCAGAATCATTTTCAGAATTTTGTTCTGAATCCTCTGAAGTTTTTTCTTCCTGGTTAAGCAACAGTTTGTCCAGATCGGCACAGCATAAAGCATGGCAGGTCTGAAAATTTGTTTATAAATTAACAGTTTATTCTTGAGACAAAGTCTAGAATTCCTGTTTATAAGTGGATACAAACATTTAATATATTTGTTACATTTAACCTGGATACTTTCAATGTGATCCTTGTAAGTAAGGTTTTTGTCAAAAGCAAGTCCAAGATATTTCACTTGATCCTCCCACTTTAAATTTACCTCATTCATCTTTATAATGTGATGACTTTTTGGTTTAAGAAAATCAGCCCTTGGTTTGTGAGGGAAAATAATAAGTTGAGTTTTTGCAGCATTTGGAGTAATTTTCCATTCTTTCAAAAAAGAATTGAAAATATCCAAGCTTTTTTGTAATCTTCTTGTGATGACACGAAGGCTTCTGCCTTTGGCGGAGATGCTTGTGTCATCAGCAAAAAGTGATTTCTGACATCCTGGGGGCAAATCAGGCAAGTCAGAAGTAAAAATATTGTATAAAATTGGACCCAAAATGCTTCCTTGAGGGACGCCAGCACGTACAGGTAGTTGATCAGATTTGCTATTCTGATAACATACCTGCAGAGTACGATCCGTCAAATAATTTTGAATAATTTTCACGATATAAATCGGAAAATTAAACCTTTTCAATTTCGCAATCAAACCTTTATGCCAAACACTGTCAAATGCTTTTTCTATGTCTAGAAGAGCAGCGCCAGTAGAATAGCCCTCAGATTTGTTGCTTCAAATTAAATTTGAAACTCTCAACAACTGATGAGTAGTTGAATGCCCAAGGCGAAATCCAAACTGCTCATCAGCGAAAATTGAATTTTCATTCATGTGCGTCATCATTCTATTAAGAATTATTCTTTCGAATAATTTACTAATAGATGAAAGCAAACTAATGGGCCGATAGCTTGAGGCTTCAGCAGGATTTTTATCCGGTTTCAAAATCGGAATTACTTTGGCATTTTTCCAACTACTGGGAAAATATGCCAAATCAAAACATTTGTTGAAAATTTTGACCAAGCAACTTAAAGTTGCTTCTGGTAATTTTTTAATTAAAATGTAAAAAATGCCATCCTCACCAGGGGCTTTCATATTTTTAAATTTTTTGATAATAGATTTTATTTCATTCAGATCCGTATTAAAAACTTCATCTGATGAAAATTCTTGTTCAACAATATTCTGAAATTCTATTGAAATTTGATCTTCAATAGGACTCAAAACATTCAAGTTGAAATTATGAGCACTCTCAAACTGCTGAGCAAGTTTTTGAGCTTTTTCCCCATTAGTTAATAGAATATTATCACCATCTTTTAAAGAAGGGATGGGTTTTTGAGGTTTCTTAAGAACCTTTGAAAGTTTCCAAAAAGGTTTGGAATAAGGTTTAATTTGTTCGACATCTCTTGCGAACTTTTCATTTCACAGGAGAGTGAATCTGTGGTCAATAACCTTTTGCAAATCTTTTTGAATTCGCTTCAGTGCAGGATCACGAGAACGTTGATACTGTCTTCGGCGAACATTTTTTCAGACGAATCAGAAGCTGAAGATCGTCATCAATAATGGGAGAATCAAATTTGACTTGGACTTTAGGAATAGCAATATTCCTAGCATCCAAAATTGCATTAGTTAAAGATTCCAAGGCTGAATCAATATCAGCTTTGGTTTCTAAAACAAAATCATGATTTAAATTATTCTCAATATGATGCTGATACCTGTCCCAATTAGCTTTGTGGTAATTAAACACAGAACTATTGGGTCTGGTAACTGCTTCATGAGAAAGTGAAAAAGTTACTGGAAGATGATCAGAATCAAAATCAGCATGAGTCACTAAAGGACCACAATACTGACTTTGATTTGTCAACACCAAATCAATTGTTGATGGATTTCTAACAGAAGAAAAGCAAGTTGGCCCATTCGGGTATAAAACCGAATAAAGACCAGAAGTGCAATCTCTGAATAGAATTTTACCATTGGAATTTACTTTTGAATTATTCCAAGATTGGTGTTTGGCATTAAAATCACCGATGATCAAAAATCGAGATCTATGCCGAGTAAGTTTATTCAAATCCCCTTTGAAATAATTTTTATTTTCCCCAGTGCATTGGAATGGCAAATATGCAGCTGCAATCATAATTTTCCCAAAAGAAGTTTCAAGTTCAATGCCCAAACTTTCAATAACTTTTAACTTAAAGTCACGTAACGTGCTATAAGTCATACTACGGTGGATAACTATTGCAACTCCACCGCCATTTCGATTCATTCGGTTATTAGTTATAACTTTATAATCTGGATCACTTTTCAAATAAGTGCCAGTTTTTAAAAATGTTTCGGTTATAACAGCAACATGCACGTTATGAACTCGTAAAAAGTTGAAAAATTCATTTTCTTTCGCTTTTAAAGAGCGAGCATTAAAATTCATAATATTGATGGAATTACTTAGATCCATGATTAAACTTCAGGGTAAGAACAACATCATTCGCAAATTTTAATCCAATCTGGATTGCTTCCATCATGGATGTAGCATTACTCATTGTTTGAATCAAACCAAACAGTGAGTTTTGCAAAAAAGTCATTTTTTCAAACGTAACATCGCCGAGATCAGAAGATCCCAAAGCGTTGCCAGCAGAAAAATTTTCAAATGAGATTTGAGGTACCTGCCCAATTTCAGAAAGATTGGTAGAGGATTTAAAATTCGTGGATGAACCCGAAACGACGTTAGCATAAGAAATGCCATTGTTGTTACCTAACTTTTCCACGGTAGGGGTATTTCTAGAATTGTTCGAGTGAGACAGCACGAACGTTTGATTTAAAGATGCAGGTACAACCTGACTTTGAGAAAATTTCGGTTTGGATTTCGGCTGATGCTTAGCACGAGAATCCAAAACCTTTTTTCTGATGGGGCAATCCCAGAAATTTGATTTGTGATTTCCACCACAATTTGCACATTTAAATTGGGTGACTTCTTTCACGGGACAATTGTCCTTGTCGTGAGAAGAATCCCCGCAAACCATGCATTTTGGAACCATGGCGCAATGATCAGTACCGTGACCGAATGCCTGGCAACGCCGGCACTGGGTCAGATTCTGGCCATTACCGCCATGTTTCTTAAAATGCTCCCACTTTACCCGTACATGGAACAAAAACTGAACTTTGTCCAAAAGTTTCAAATTGTTGATTTCATTTCTGTTGAAATGAATCAGATAAAATTGTGAAGTCAAACCAAAGCGAGAAATATTCCCGTTTGATTTTTTCTTCATTGGTATTACTTGGGATGGGGCAAAGCCAAGCAACACCTTAAGTTCGTTTTTGATCTCATCCACCGACAAGTCGTTGGAGAGACCTTTCAAGACCGCCTTGAATGGCCGAGCATTCTTGGTCTCATACGTGTAGAAATTGTGTTTGTGGTTTTTCAAATAACCAACAAAAGTTTGGTGATCTTGTAAAGATTCCGTCAACAAGCGACATTCTCCTCTTCGACCAAGCTGGAACGAAACTTTCAAATTGCAAGTTTCCTTGCAATTCTTCAGTTGCGTTCGAAAGCTGGCCAAATCGGAGACGGAAGTCACTACAATTGGCGGAGCCTTTACTCGTTTCTCGACGGCAGAAGGCTCAGTACGAGGAGAAGGTTCCTTGTCATCAGTTTCGGATAAAACACCGAAACTGTTTGTCAATGGAATTGGAGGATTGACCTCACATTCAGAATCAGAATCAGACCTCAGAAGAGGCTGTTTTCTTTTTCTGTTTCCGTTAGCCGGTTTAGCGTTCAAACGCTTCACCGACGTAACGACCAAATCTTCAGAAGATTTGCGTTTACCTTTGTTTTGACGCATTTTGCAAGCAAAGTTCTCTTAAAAAGATGGCTTCGTTTGTAAAATACAACAAAATTTCAGGTGGGGTTAGTCTTGAAAAGACTGTTTAGAATTTTGGAAAATAACTCAGGTAGTCTTTAAAAAGACTGTGAATTTTGTTTTGAAATAACTCTGAGCTTAGGTAGTAAAAAATACCGCAGCTCTAGTGTCCGTTCACCACGAAGGTTCGCAAGACACTGAGCTTCCGTAACTAAGGCAAATACTAGGGCCCAGCTACAAAGAAAAAGGTGAAAGCTAGAATATTCTGTTTGGTAGTCTAGCCATTTAAGTACTTTTGGCCTTTTATATCCTTATAAGCTTTCCTTGGAAAGGGCGTACACACAGAAGGGACATAAATTTCGCGCGAATTATTCTGGGATCGAACTTTTACAGCACCCCGTCAAACAGTCTCACTAGAATTCTGGCGCACCGGTGAAATCATACGCTCTGGGTGGAATGAGAATCACGCACCATCGTCTATCTAAGGTCGTAAACAATACGAAACGGGCGCTGCTGGTTTATTTCCTTGCATGTGAAGGTATAATACCGCGCCTAAATATATTAGGTGTCTTTTCAATATACCGTCAAGGGGAGGAGTTAGGCAAAAGTACCTTTCTGCTAAACATTTTCCAAATTAACCCCGAAGTACAGTTTACAAAGTAGCAAGTTTGCGTGTTTTCCAGGGTAGTGTTCTAAACAAAACACGGGTATTTCCGTTGGTCGATCCCATCAAAACTGGTCTAGGAAGGAAAAACGCCCAAATAACGCGTTGGCAACAACAGAAAGTCATTCACATGTGAAAGAGAGGGGCTTGAAAACGCATACTTACTTCATCTGTTTTACGATTGTGCTTTTTCCAGATTCACCAGCGCCTGCAATGAGAAAACAAATGTCGAGAAATTGAGTCATCAACGTTAAGATCATTGGGTTGGGAGAGGAAACAGGAGAAGAGTTCTGGGCACGAGCGGAAATTGAGCGTGGAATCGGTACTTTAATTGGAGATTTGTATCTCGATAAAGGTATTCAAATTGATAGGGCAAATGCCAATTGGTAGTCATTTGTTTATTTATGATTCATAATTCTTCTTTTTAAACATGAAAAGTTGTTTTTTTAACGCATGTAAAATTTTCCTTTCCTTGGCAAGAAATAATAGCCTTTGACTTACTAATAGGTCCAACACTTCTTTAATACACTCAAATCCCAACTTTTGTCAAACGAACGGGGTCACTTTTTAGTTTGACACCCCTTTAACACGGAGTTCACACACACTACCAAACGTTTGTTTTGATAGTGTGCGTGAGCGCCGTGTAAAAAGTGTCAGTTTAATTTGACTTTGACCAACCAGCGGGGTACTAACTAAAAAAGTGTCAAACGAAAAAGTGACCAACCACCGAGGGTTGAGTGTACCATCAGTATAGGGACGTGGCGTTACATCGTGCTGCCACCTGGTTTTTTTAAGCGCAAGAGTGGAAAAGTGCTGAGTCATCGTCTAAAGATAGACGGCGTCCTATCTCGCCCAGCAAAATGAAGTCGATAAAGTAGTCGGTTTCGATGAGAAAAAGTGGAAAACGTGGTCTAAAAATAGCGACGCCATCCCCCTATTGGTGACATGTGGTCTCAGGGGTGAGGTAGAGTCACTTGTGTGCTGTCTTGTGACACGTCCTTTCTTTTCAGCAGCACCTTTTAAAAATGATTTTTGTAATTTATTGAAATAAACTTATTGATTTGAAGACTCCAATTTGTATTTGAACTAATTTCAACAATGCAATTTCCATGATTATAATGCTAGAACGATTCCTAATCGAAAACGATGAAAAATTTCAAAATAGGCTAAAACAGCTGTCCAAATTTACCCCATTTGTCCCGTTTCGCCCCAGATGACGGTATTTGACAAACTTTTAAGTTTTACTTTAACAGACAAACATTAACCCTTGAATTCCACAAATTCGGGAAACTATTTTCTTACAGATTATTAAAAAAAAAACTTTGGTTCTCTCCAGGAGTGCTTATAACTTACAAAAAAAAAAAATAACTTCAAGCGTAGTAAAAAGGGCCCAAAAAATTACCGCAATATGGTTTCTCACAAGCCATGGAATGTGATACACCAAAAGCTATGTTTTTCGCCGGTAGATCTGGATTTTCGAAATTCTTCCGCATTTATCCGGATGTTAGATAAATGGCCGGAAATCTTATCAAATATCATCATGTTATAAAACGTTTAATAGGCAATCGAAAGACCTTTCACACGAGTCTAAAAGATCGAATGTCTGGCAACCCTGTCTCCAGTTATGACCACTTAAGTGATATTTATGTACTTTTTTGCGGCCGGATCTCACTTAAATTATTTCTGCATTTTTTTATGTGGAGTGAGGAAGGCACCAACCACATAGGTGGATTAAGTTAGTTATTTTTTATCTGTATAGACTAAAAAGTCGTTTTGATCCATTATTTGAGATGATACATATTCTAAATGCTGTTATTTCTCGATTTCATGACCTTAGAATGTGACAAGCTTTGGCTCTGATGGGGTCGCATGGTAGTTCAACTCTAATAAAAGTTTTTCTTTTTTCCCTCCTTTCATTTTCATGGTTGTTAGCAAGTCCAAACATTGTTGTTGTTGTGCCAACAATTCACTCATCAATCAATCACAAATCACTCGAACGTGAGGTCCCTCTCCCCGGCGCGGTGGTAATGGCCGAGAGTGAATCATACAACAACAAATCCCATCGCTACGCTCAGCGAGTGTCCTGAAATTTGAGTTGGTTCAGATGGGTGGGTGGAGGTGGTCTGATTGCGGGTGGTGGGTATTAGTAATACTCCCCGAGAAGCGTTTTGTGTTGTTCGAGCATCAAATCGATACCCACACTCTTCCTCCTCCTCCCCTCTCAGTGTAAATATCCGATTGACACACATTCGATCTCTCTGGCCAGGCCAGGCTAACCTAACCTAGCATTTTTTAGTCGGGGCAACGACGTGTGCGTTCGTTCTGATTCCGGTGGTACGACTAACCATTGGAAACAGCAAACATCTTGGAGAATCAGTCTGCGCATGCATACAAAAGTGGCAGAATAAACAGCCCCGAACTAAATTTAGCCGGTATGTTTAAAATACAATCCATGTACGTCTAGCTTCATGAAAAATAAACAATTCTTACTTTTAACTTTTTTATAAATAAGACAATGGTTATATGAATTGGCGCATGGCAGATTTTTTAAATAATTTCATATTTTTAAATTTGACGATAATGTTTTGCAGATTTTCCATTAGTTGTGCTTTTAAAATCCACCCATTGAAACATGATGTTTTATACAACATGTATTTAATTTTGCTGCTATTTTCAAATTAACCTTGATTCAATCAACTGAGTGTAAAGAAAAAGCCATCCATGTAACAAAAGTCTCTTGATGCTCATCTCTGGACAAGATCCCATGGCGACTAGCTGACGATACTGTTTTGCAAAATATATGTTCAGGATGTTCTGGATTGTCAACGCACCACTCCCACTAATCAGATTAGGATGGAGAAAAAAAATGCTGAGCGCTGGTCAAAATTGTAATAAATGGCTGCTGGCGAGTGGACGACGTCTGGTCGACGACTACCGAGCAAAAGTGGTTTTGCAAAACGAGCTTTCGTGTATTTTTAGATTCCAGAGCTCCCGTGTGCGGAGTGCCAAGCTGACCAACCAAGGATTGTTGGTTGGTTCCCGTAGAAAGGATTTCCGCTGGAATATCCTTCTCCCCACTGACTTGGGTGGTTGTTACCAGGTTCGCGCAACAACAACAATAGTCTGTGCTTAAAAATGCATGACGTTCGCTCAATTTTGCACGGATCCGCTTCAGCAAACATTCTTGATGAGCGTGACGTCAATGTCGGGAGAAGAAATGGGTTTGTTTTTATTTATGACGTGCACAATCGGAAATCTTTTCCCCACGATGGTTTTATTGTATACAGAGAAGCAATAAATATTTGCGCACCTTTTTGTGTGTGGAAATAAACTTCTTCTCGAAATCTAAGTCTAACGACGTCAATATAAGATAAATTGTTGTTTTTTCACTTCCTTCCTAAAAAAAACCATGCTACTCCACTAAATTATAGTGACTAAGTTGACTTTATAGCTGTCAGCCACCATTGCTAGTACCAACCACTAGTGTCTTCCGTTGTATCTACAAGGACTTCGCCACCCTGGGCTGCTAAGTTATTAAAGTATGGCACGGAGCGACGGCGCCGAATACTCATATTTACACAACAAAATTTAGAGCGTTAAAAACTAAATTATAGTGCGGATTTTGATTCAATGGAGACGCATGGTGTATTAGCGCAAAGCCAAGCAGAATGAACTGCATAAAATTTACTTGAAACTTAAATGGTCCGCCTAAGTAAAATGTACCAAAAACCGTACAAAACCGTACAAATATATGAATCCAGTGTAGTAGGCTTATGCTTTGCAATGTTCCCTTCAATGTTATATACTTGGTTGATGAAAAAGACGACCAAATACCAGTGCTGAAACGTTCATCTTTTTAACACTGAAATGGGTGTATCGAAAAGTAATTATTTTAATATTTTTATTTGTTTTAATCGGTGCACATGGATGTTTGGCATAAAATTCCATCCAAAAAGCGTTTTTCGGAGTTGCAAAAAAACTAGTAAGCTACTCGTTGCAAAACTTGATTTTCTCAGCATTCGTCGTTTTTATTCAACTCGGTAAACCTCGAAATTCCATACATTTTTGGAAGGTTGCTCAAACGAAACCATAACAACGTTTTTGCTTAGGTATTTAAAAACGTGGGTTTTATAGAAAACCTGGATGTATGGGTATCAAAAGATCGGAAATTTTATGCCCTTTCTGATGCCACATTAGGGTGTAATATGGTTGTATGGAAAAAAATAAAGTTGTCCAAATTTAGCGAGCACAACCATTTTTCAGTTCCTTTTTGGGTCCTAAACAACTTCCCAAAGTTTGGGAACGATTGGTTTAGTCCTCACTTTGCGCAAAGCGATACAATTTTCCATATAAATTTGTATGGGAAAAACCATTTTTTTTGGATTTTGATATTTAGAAAATCCACGTTCCACGCTGTACTAAAACCGGATTCATATTAGGATGCTCTGGAATGTGCTCTACAACTTTCCCGAAGAGAGTATGGTGCTAACTTGCTCTTATAAAAAGATACAGCGTGTTCAAAACTCGTCTAAAACGTGTTTTTTGCTCGAAAATCCCGTTTTAGACGAGTTTTGAGGACGCTGTATCTTCTTTCAGGGACAAGCTAGCACCATACTCTCTTCGGGAAAGTTGTAGAGCACATTCCAGAGCATCCGAATATGAATTCTGTTTTAGTACAGCGTGAAACGTGGATTTTATAAATATCAAAACTCAAAAAAATGGTTTTTCCCATAGATATTTATATGGAAAATTGAATCGCTTTGCGCAAAGTGAGGACTAAACCAATCGTTCCCAAACTTTGGGAAGTTGTTTAGGACCCCAAAAGGAACTGAAAAATTGCTGTGCTGGAAAATCGATTTTGATATTACACCCTAATGGACCACCCTGCGGAGCAGAATGGGCCACCTTCAAAAATATGTCATTTCGTCTAATACAACGTTGAAGGGTGATAAGAAATGGTTTAAGTAACCTTTGAAGTTTGATCACTTTTATGAAAATAGTCACTTAACAAAACAAACATTTTTTTAATGTTGAAATAAGGCATTATTTTTTGCAAATAAGCATCAAAACAATAAAAAAAATCTAGTGTTGCATTAACCGTGATTTGCGAAGCTAACAGGAGTGGAATCCCGATTTTTGAGCGAAGATTTCGAATGGGGATTTTTTTTTCAATTTCGTTTTGGGAATTTGAGTAATTGTAAAAAAATGTTAATAAAGAATTCGGCAATTTTTTATCCGTCTACCTATTTTTCTCAATAGTCTTCAACAATACCTACAACATTGCCGAAGACGCCAAATTGATCAGAAAATTCACTTCAGAAGTCCCAGCTGTTTAAATTTTTACCAAAATTGTATGGAGACTTGTATGGGTGAACCAATGGCACAAAATAGCTTCTTTGGTCATAGGGAAGGCCCCACAAAGTTTGAGCCAAATAAAAAAATACAACAAATAAAAATGGTCGAAATCGGCCGATTTCGAAGAGAACTGCTCATAAAATAGATTTTATTTTGAAAAAATCTATTTTTACTCAAAAACTTGACCTTTTCCAAAAAATCTAATGATAAGAATGGATTCAGCAGACATAAATACATTAAAAATGATCAATTAGACTGACGAGACATCGACATTTAATCATCTCTGAGTCATACTTTAGCATAAAATAGATTTTATTTTGAAAAAATCATTGAAAATTCATCTTTTACTCAAAAACCTGACCTTTTTGAAAAAAATCTAATGATGGGAATGGATTCAGCAGACAAAATTACATGAAATATGATCAATTAGATTACCGAGATATACGTATTTAACGTTCTGCAAAGCATTTTTGATTTTTATTATTGATATCCCAGCATAATTTGACTTGCATGCAAGTTGGAAAAACTTGAATGAGAACCAACTGAAAATATAATTTTAAAATGGCTATAAATATGCGTAGAAACAATCAAATTTTAAAAACCAGGGGTGTTTCAGAAAGGGGAAAACGTGAACTATAAGATACATGCATTGGTTTAGTTGTCTATTCAACAGTTCTTTTGTAAAATAGTCTACAAAGTAGCTAATTTTGGCCTAAACTAATATTTCAAACGGGTGTATCTCAAAATTGGGACCATTTGGAGCAATTCTAGACCCGGATTCAGATTCAGCAGGCAAAGTTCTACTAGGAACACATATACTCGTCTCAGAGACAAAATCTTGTTGGACTGTGTTACCTTCGTAATAGCTCCTGGTAACATTCTAAACATTGAACAAACTTTTTCAAACAATCTAACTTTCGAGAAAGCTTATTTAAGAACCATTTGCGTGGTTTTATCAATAAATTTACATTTTTGCCCATAGTTCAAAAAATATAATGAACTTTGTTGTTTATGTTTTAACCTTCCATAGCATAATTATTATTGAATGTTTTCATCAACTTTTAGAGTCTTTAAATCCCTTCAAAAGAATTACAGTAATAAGCAAAGTTAGACATTAATGTAAACATGTAATGAATTCAATAATTAAAATCAGTGATCTTTTAAAGATAAAGTTTTTCAAGTTAGAAATACACAAAACAAATGTTATCCAAAAGTGCAAAAATAGTATTAAATTACCGAGCAGCAGTAGTTTGATATCCTTGGCCGCCTGGATGCCATCTTCCTTGAGGTTCCGTTCGATCAGGCGGCTCCGTGCTGCCGCCGCACGTTCCTCGGCCGACTGTGCGCACCCCATAATGCGGATTGCTTCCGTGCAGAACGTTTTGGATGCCTTGGTTGGTTCGGCCAAGCAGCTTGGCCGAAATCACAGATCAGGTGAAATTAAGCTGGGATCGCCGGGGGTCGTCCGTTTTGATAGGATTTTTTATCGGTTTTTTTTTCTTTCTGTTCTACCTTTTTCACTGCGTAAGTATCCTCGCTTCGTCAGTCGCTGCGGCTGGATTTTGATGGAGTCACTTTGGTCATCCAGAAACTTCACTCGCGCTACGCCCTTCTGAACCACGAGAAATGCTTTGAGCTAACTTCCTCTCGTGTCAGCACTACCGACAGTCACTTTGAGCAAAACACAACATCACTATGCTTTAGCCGAGCACATTTCGGGGGCATTCCTGGTTTTGGGGGAATCTGGCTTCCAATCTGGACAAAAACAACTTTTTTTATGACTTTTATCATATATTCCGAGCAGTGTTGTCCGGAATCGATCTCATTTTATTACACTCAAGAACACCACTTCAACGACTTGCCAGGGAAAAAAACAAACGAATTTCTCTTTGGGAACAAGTACATACTAACTTTTTGCCACATTAAAAATGGGGAGAGAATATGATGAAGGCCCAGATGTCATGCAAAGAAAGACACGGTCACAGTTGCACGAAACAGCCGAGTTCGTGATAGTCATTTTTTTTTTCATAGAAAGACAAGGAAGACATGAAGAATTATTTGTATTTTAAGCATGGATTGGCTTGGCAACAAGTTTGCTGGTGCATAAGATCAATAAACTTATATGCTGGAACATCAACGCTTGACTTTATTAATGAATCACGTGCCAACAACTTTTCATCGTTCTGTTTTCAATTTACACCATGTCAATGCCATTCTCGGGGGATAAAAAAAAGTCCAAGGCTAAATTGCATCGAGTAAATTGTGTATTCTACTGATGCGACTAATAAAACAAAGTACATCACTTTTCTCTAGGGAAATAAAATCAAAATAATTT